>NC_143039.1:58198614-58256114 GCF_057628025.1 Oncorhynchus mykiss
TGGAACTCTGGAGCTCTGTCAGAGTGACCAATGGGTTTTTGGTCACCTCCCTGACCAAGGCCCTTCTCCCCCTGATTGCTCAGTTTGGCCGGGCTGCCAGCTCTAGGAATAGTCTTGGTGGTTCCAAACTTCTTCCATTTAAGAATGATGGAGGCCACTGTTTTCTTGGGGACCTTCAATGTTGCAGAATTATTTTGGTACTCTTCCATAGATCTGTGCCTCGACACAATCCTGTCTCTGAGCTCTAAGTCCAATTCCTTCGACCTTATGGCTTATGGTTTTTGCTCTGACATGTACTGTCAACTGTGGGACATTATATAGACGTGTGTGGCTTTCCAAATCATGTCCAATCAATTGAATTTACCCCAGGTGGACTCCAATCAAGTTGTAGAAACATCTCAAAGATGATCAATGGAAACAGGACGCACCTGAGCTAAATGTCGAGTCTCATAGCAAAAGGTCTGAATACTTATGTAAATAAGGTATTTCTGTTTTTAAGAGAAATCTGTTTCGATTTGTTATTATGGGGTAATGTTTGGAGATTATTGATATTTTTATTTATTTAATACATTTCAGAATAAGGCTCCGAAATAACTAAATGTGGAAAAAGTCAAGGGGTCTGAGTAGTAGTATTTTTTTATTTAATTAAGGATTTTTTACCATGATGGTGGGGTGACAGAAACAAGAGAAAGGGAATGTAATTAACCATCTCTGTGGGGGATTCTATTCCAAGGTATTCTGCCATGCAGAGTGTGGCGACACACACACTGCAGGGCTACAGAATGGAGTGGAGCGGTGGGGAGATTTCACAGGTCATCAAGCAGAAAGCCCGGGCCTGTCTGTACTGTAAACCAAACGTCCCATTTTCTCCCTCTATCTTTCTTCATTCTCACTGAAGCTGGAAATTGAGCATGCCACACATATGTGGAGAGGTAGGGGAATAAAAGGTAAGCTGCGTTTCATGAGTTTCATTGCTATTTGTAAGATAAAAATGATCTGGCTGTATGTTGAAGGGAAACTTCACTGCTAGTCACTATTTGGGGTGCTTTTACAGTCTCTCTACATAATAATGAGGGATGAGAGGGTTATTAAGACATAAATTATACAGCATAGCTGTACAGTTATGGCCAAAGGTTTTGAGAATGACAAATATTAATTTCCACGAAGTTTGCTGCTTCAGTGTCTTTAGATATTTTTGTCAGATGTTACTATGGAATACTGAAGTATAATTATAAGCATTTCATAAGTGTCAAGGCTTTTATTGACAATTACATGAAGTTGATGCAAAGAGTCAATATTTGCAGTGTTGGCCCTTCTTTTTCAAGACCTCTGCAATCCTCCTTGGCATGCTGTCAATTAACTTCTGGGCCACATTCTGACTGATGGCAGCCCATTCTTGCATAATCAATGCTTGGAGTTTGTCAGAATGTGTGGGTTTTTGTTTGTCCACCCGCCTCTTGTGGATTGACCACAAGTTCTCAATGAGATTAAGGACTGGGGAGTTTCCTGGCTATGGACCCAAAATATCAATGTTTTGTTCCCCGAGCCACTTAGTTATGACTTTTGCCTTATGGCAAGGTGCTCCATCATGTTGGAAAAGGCATTGTTCGTCGCCAAACTGTTCCTGGATGGTTGGGAGAAGTTGCTCTCAGAGGATGTGTTGGTACCATTCTTTATTCATGACTGTGTTCTTAGGCAAAATTGTGAGTGAGCCCACTCCCTTGGCTGAGAAGCAACCCCACACATGAATGGTCTCAGGATGCTTTGCTGTTGGCGTGACACAGGACTGATGGTAGCGCTCACCTTGTCTACTCCAGACAAGCTTTTTCTGGATGCCCCAAACAATCAGAAAGGGGATTCATCAGAGAAAATGACTTCACCCCAGTCCTCAGCAGTCCAATCCCTGTACCTTTTGCAGAGTATCAGTCTGTCCCTGATGTTTTTCCTGGAGAGAAGTGGCTTTCTGCCCTTCTTGACACCAGGCCATCCTCCAAAAGTCTTCGCCTCACTGTGCGTGCAGATGCACTCACACCTGCCTGCTACCATTCCCGAGCAAGCTCTGTACTGGCGCTTGCTGGACTTTCTTAGGCGCCCTGAAGCCTTCTTCACAACAATTGAACCGCTCTCCTTGATGTTCTTGATGATCCGATTAATGGTTGATTTAGGTGCAATCTTACTGGCAGCCAAATCCTTGCCTGTGAAGCCCTTTTTGTGCAAAGCAATGATGACGTCACGTGTTTACTTGCAGGTAAGCATGGTCGACAGAGGAAGAACAATGATTCCAAGCACCAAGAGATTGTTTCAAGCAGATCAGCATAGTCCCCGTGCCCAAGAACACTAAGGTAACCTACCTAAATGACTACCGACCCATAGCACTCACGTCCCTGGCCATGAAGTGCTTTGAAAGGCTGGTCATGGCTCACATCAACACCATTATCCCAGAAACCCTAGACCCACTCCAATTTGCATACCGCACCAACAGATCCACAGATTATGCAATCTATATTGCACTCCACACTGCCATTTCCCACGTGGACAAAAGGAACACCTATGTGAGAATGCTATTCACTGACTACAGCTCAGCGTTCAACACCATAGGTCCCTCAAAGCTCATCACTAAGCTAAGGACACTGGGACTAAACACCTCCCTCTGCAATTGGATCCCGGTCTTCCTGACGGGCCACCCCCAGGTTGTGAAGGTAGGTAACAACACATCCGCCACACTGGTCCTCAACACGGGGGGCCCTCAGGGGTGCGTGCACAGTCCACTCCTGTACTCCCTGTTCACTCATGACTGCACGGCCAGGCACGACTCCAGCACCATCATTAAGTTTGCTGATGACACAACAGTGGTAGGCCTGATCACCAACAACGATGAGACAGCCTACAGGGAGGAGGTCAGAGACCTGTACGTGTGGTGCCAGAACAACAACCTCTCCCTCAACGTGATCAAGACAAAGGAGATGATTGTGGACTACAGGAAAAGGAGGACCAAGCACACCCCCATTCTCATCGACGGGCTGTAGTGGAGCAGGTTGAGAGATTCAAGTTCCTTGGCCTCCACATCACCAACAAACTAACACTGTCCAAGCACACCAAAACAGTCGTGAAGAGGGCACGACAGAACCTATTCCCCCTCAGGAGACTGAAAAGATTTGGCATGAGTCCTCAGATCATCAAAAAGTTTTACAGCTGAACCATCGAGAGCATCCTGACGGGTTGCATCACTGCCTGGTATGATAACTGCTCGGCCTCCGACCTCAAGGCACTACAGAGGGTAGTGCGTACGGCCCAGTACATCACCCGGGCCAAGCTTCCTCTATCCAGGACCTCTATACCAGGCGGTGTCAGAGGAAGGCCCTAAAAATTGTCAAAGACTCCAGCCACCCTCGACATAGACTGTTCTCTCTGCTACCGCATGGCAAGCGGTACTGGAGTACCAAGTCTAGGTCCAAGAGGCTTCTAAACAGCTTCTACCCCCAAGCCATATGACTCCTGAACAGCTAATCAAATGGCTACCCAGACTATTTGCATTGCCCCCTCCCCCCCCCATGCTGCTGCTACTCTCTGTTATTACCTATGCATAGCCACTTTAAGAACTTTACCTACATGTACATAATTACCTTGATTACCTTGACAGTCCCTGGATGGGAGACCAGATGCTGCTGGAAGTGGTTTTGGAGGGCCAGTAGGAGGCACTCTTATTTCTGGTCTAAAAAAATATCCCAATGCCCCAGGGCAGTGATTGGGGACATTGCCCTGTGTAGGGTGCCGTCTTTCGGATGGGACGTTAAACGGGTGTCCTGACTCTCTGAGGTCATTAATGATCCCATGGCACTTATTGTAAGAGTAGGGGTGTTAACCCCGGTGTCCTGGCTAAATTCCCAATCTGACCCTCAAACCATCACCGTCACCTAATCATCCCCAGTTTACAATTGGCTCATTCATCCCCCTCCTCTCCCCTGTAACTATTCCCCAGGTCGTTGCTGCAAATGAGAATGTGTTCTCAGTCAACTTACCTGGTAAATAACGGATAAATAAATAAAGTGTTATGTTTGGGGCAAATCCAATACGACACATTACTGAGTAATGTGACACTGTAACCAGACACTGGAAGATTAATTCAACAGGACAATAACCTAAAACACAAGGCCAAATCTACACTGGAGTTGCTTACCAGGGAATGTTCCTGAGTGGCCGAGTTACAGTTTTGACTTAAATATACTTTAAAATCTATGGCAAGAACTGAAAATGGCTGTCTAGCAATGATCAACAACAATTTTAAAGAGTTTGAAAATTTTTGCAAAGAATATTGGGTAAATGTTGCACAATCCAGGTGTGGAAAGACTCACAGCTGTAATCACTGCCGAAGGTGCTTCTACAAAGTATTGACTCAGGGGTGTGAATACTTATGTAAATGAGATATTTCTATATTTCATGTACAATACATTTGCAAACATTTACAAAAACATGACTTCACTTTGTCTTTATGGGGTATTGTGTGCAAATCGGTGAGAAAAGAAAAGCAATTTAATCCATTTTGGCTGGAACATAACAACATTTGGAATATGTATACTTTCTGAAGGCACTGTGAAACACAGGGAAATCGTGTTCTTGACTGCATTGGGTTTTTAAGTTGAAAACTAATCAGACTGGTTGTTGGTCTCTACACTAGGGGGCCGTTGGCTTGTTGACGGTGTGGTGTTACACGAACTGCCGGCAGACGCTCACAAGATCCTACGGGTCCTTTAGGGGAGACAAGCCATGATGAGCTGCTGGAACGTGTGACACTACCGTAGACTTCTCTGTAACAGCACAATTGCAACTCTCTCTCTCTCTCTCTCTTGCAAATGTCACTGACTCCTCCTACCGCCTGGTAATCAAATCCAGAGCATTTCTCACTCAATACCTGACAAGGTGAAAAATAGTCCATCATTTTCTCCTTACAAGGAATCACTCACAGCTGAAAAGGCAAGCAAGCGAATGTACAATCCTATAGAAGGCCACACACATACTCTTACACACACACACCAGCATTAACCCTTTGCCGAAATGACCTAATAAAGCCCAGTGAGAGAAATAACACCCATGTTAGCCAGAAATGACAGTGGGGCTAAATTGTAGGGCCGTGGAGAGGCTCCCTGTGAGTGTGTGTGCATGTGCATGTGTGTGTCCAGGTCCCCTGGTGCTTTGATTGACAGCTCCATTGGAGGGACTGAGCCTTCCTCCTGCCAGTCTGGAGACAAGAGAGCAGCCTTGGCAGAAGGTGTATGGAGGCGCAAAGAGAGAGAGAGAGGAGAAAAAGTGAGGAGTCAGACTAAAAGCTGAGTCTTTGTGCAAAAGCATGGCACCCTAGGACAGATGTCCCATTCACTTTCTCCTTGTTGAAGCATGTCACAATTATGTCTTGGACCCCGACCTAGTGTCGAGTCAGAGCAATGGAATACCCATGGGTGAAGTTAACGGAAAAACGCCACTGTGTGTGTGCGTGTGCGTGTGCGCGCGTGTGCGTGTGCGTGCGTACTTATGTACTGTATGTATTGTGACGGCCCTGAACTTTTCTGAACCGTCTCAGTGCTTCTCCTTCCAATAGGGCGATTTCCCTTTCAATGAAATAGCCAGCATCAGCTGCGCAAAAGTGGGGTTGTGATGGAGACGTGAATGAGGATGTGATGGAGACGTGAATGAGGATGTGATGGAGACGTGAATGAGGATGTGATGGAGACGTGAATGAGGATGTGATGGAGACGTGAATGAGGATGTGATGGAGACGTGAATGAGGATGTGATGGAGACGTGAATGAGGATGTGTTCAACCCTCAGTTCTGAAGCTTCTCTATTCCATTTGTTTTGTTACCTTTAAACGTGTGTTTTGTAGCGATCCACTCTTTGCGTCAGTCCGTGGACTACACCTCTGTTCTTCTTGGCGGATTGGATTGTCTGACTGACCAACTGATTACAACCTTTTTGCATACGGTATTTCATTTGTTTTGGTGTGATGTATACCGTGATGATTTATGTAGTTATTTGTAGTTGAGGACTTAGTAAGAGTTGATACGCTTTAAAGTTCTGTGGTAAAATAATTATTATATTGATTGTATGATTAATACTGGGTTTATGCTACACTTGAATGAACAGACAAACATTGCGTGACAAAGGTCACTTGAGTTCCCTGAACTCCTTTACCGGGCTGGACTCTTTTTAGGCCCGAGGTACAGGACATTTCTGGAGGAACCAGAACTCATTGTGTTATATTATTATATGTGTGTGATCATGTATGTTGGTAATACAACCCACGCAAAATAATATAGTTGTTTTTGAAGTTCTTTCCAATGTTTTAAGGGTTTATGAAAAGTTTATTTCCATCCTGACTTTTACATAAGTCCTTTCGTATTGGTGTAGACTTGACGGACCAGATGGGACTCATTCCCTCCCAAACCAAAATGAGAAACCAATGTTTTCTCTGGTAGGCACAACCTACCTGGCACCCCTATAAATACTAACCTCAAGTCAAAACCGTTACAGTATGTACACTGAACAAAAATATAAATGCAACATGCAACAATTTTAAAGATTTTACTGAGTTACACTTCATAGAAGGAAATCAGTCAATTGAAATATATTCATTAGGCCGTAATGACTGGGAATACAGATATTGTGATAAGGTGCGTCTCGGTGAGAGGTGTAGGAGTCAGGCGCAGGAGAGCAGGGATTTCTGAGAAGCGTGTTTAATATGTATACACACATATATACATATACATATACATATATATATACACACACATATATATATATATATATATACACATATATATATATATATATATATATACACACACACATATATATATATATACACACACATATATATATATATATACACACACACACACACACAGTCCACCAATACTAAATTGGCCCAGATGAATATCCAAACTACGCTCTGGAAGGAACAGAAACAGAAACTCGTGTCAATACACGGAGGAACAACCACAGTTCTGACACTACATACACATACGTAATAGCGAAAACAATAAACAGCACAGATAATCGAACGCAAATACCCACAAACTTAATCCTGCACGAATTAAGGCAGGCAACAGGTGCCCTATATACACACAGAAATAACAGCTACAGTTGAAACCAGATTTAATTTGTGAATTGCACACTTCTCCAGTATGCCAGTAGCCATCAAAGGTGAGAATTTTCCCAGTGTCTTTTATACTGATAACAAGTTCAAACAGGTGCCATTAATACAGGTAACAGGTGGAGGACAGAGGAGCCTCTTAAAGAAGAAGTTACAGGTCTGTGAGAGCCAGAAATCTTGCTTGTTTGTAGGTGACCAAATACTTATTTTCCACCATAATTTGCTAATAAATTCATTAAAAATCCTACAATGTGATGTTCTGGATTTTTTTTCTCATTTTGTCTGTCATAGTTGAAATGTACCTATGATGAAAATTACAGGCCTCTCTCATATTTTTAAGTGGGAGAACTTGCACAATTGGTGGCTGACTAAATACTTTTTTGCCCCACTGTACCTGCATACCTGACGAGGAGGAGTAGGACCAAGGACCAAGGACCAATGCGCAGCGTAGTAAGTGCTCATCTTGTTTATTTGCCTGAACACTAAAATACAAAATAATGAGAGAATGAACGAAACAAACGAAACAGTCCCGTGTGGAACACACAGACACAGAAAATAATCCCCCACAACTCAAAAGTGAAACCAGGCTACCTAAGTATGGTTCTCAATCAGGGACAACGATTGACAGCTGCCTCTGATTGAGAACCATACCAGGCCAAACACAGAAATCCCAAATTATAGAAAAAGGAACATAGACTGCCTACCCCAACTCACGCCCTGACCATACTTAAACAAAGACCAAACAAAGGAACTAAGGTCAGAACGTGACAGTACCCCCCCCCCCCCCCCCCCCCCTCCCAAAGGTGCGGACTCCGGACGCAAAACCTGAACCTATAGGGGAGGGTCTGGGTGGGCGTCTGTCCGCGGTGGCGGCTCTGGTGCAGGACGTGGACCCCACTCCACCATAGTTTTTGTCCGCCTCTTCACCTGCCTCCGTGGCCTCTTGAGAGCGGCGACCCTCGCCGCCGACCCCGGACTGGGGACTCTAGCCCCGGGTCCCGAATGGACGGGAGTATCCGGAAGCACTGGACGGAAGACTCCTGCGATTCCGGCAGCGCCGGGCGATTCTGGCAGCTCCTGGCTGACCGACGGCTCTGGCAGCTCCTGACTGACGAGCGGCTCTGGCAGCTCCTGACTGACGGACGGCTCTGGCATCTCCTGACTGACGGACGGCTCTGGCAGCTCAGGACAGACGGGAGACTCTGGCAGCTCAGGACAGACGGGAGACTCTGGCAGCTCAGGACAGACGGGAGACTCTGGCAGCTCAGGACAGACGGGAGACTCTGGCAGCTCAGGACAGACGGGAGACTCTGGCAGCTCAGGACAGACGGGAGACTCTGGCAGCTCAGGACAGACGGGAGACTCTGGCAGCTCAGGACAGACGGGAGACTCTGGCAGCTCAGGACAGACGGGAGACTCTGGCAGCTCAGGACAGACGGGAGACTCTGGCAGCTCAGGACAGACGGGAGACTCTGGCAGCTCAGGACAGACGGGAGACTCTGGCAGCTCAGGACAGACGGGAGACTCTGGCAGCTCAGGACAGACGGGAGACTCTGGCAGCTCAGGACAGACGGGAGACTCTGGCAGCTCAGGACAGACGGGAGACTCTGGCAGCTCAGGACAGACGGGAGACTCTGGCAGCTCAGGACAGACGGGAGACTCTGGCAGCTCAGGACAGACGGGAGACTCTGGCAGCTCAGGACAGACGGGAGACTCTGGCAGCTCAGGACAGACGGGAGACTCTGGCAGCTCAGGACAGACGGGAGACTCTGGCAGCTCAGGACAGACGGGAGACTCTGGCAGCTCAGGACAGACGGGAGACTCTGGCAGCTCAGGACAGACGGGAGACTCTGGCAGCTCAGGACAGACGGGAGACTCTGGCAGCTCAGGACAGACGGGAGACTCTGGCAGCTCAGGACAGACGGGAGACTCTGGCAGCTCAGGACAGACGGGAGACTCTGGCAGCTCAGGACAGACGGGAGACTCTGGCAGCTCAGGACAGACGGGAGACTCTGGCAGCTCAGGACAGACGGGAGACTCTGGCAGCTCAGGACAGACGGGAGACTCTGGCAGCTCAGGACAGACGGGAGACTCTGGCAGCTCAGGACAGACGGGAGACTCTGGCAGCTCAGGACAGACGGGAGACTCTGGCAGCTCAGGACAGACGGGAGACTCTGGCAGGTCAGGACAGACGGGAGACTCTGGCAGGTCAGGACAGACGGGAGACTCTGGCAGCTCAGGACAGACGGGAGACTCTGGCAGCTCAGGACAGACGGGAGACTCTGGCAGCTCAGGACAGACGGGAGACTCTGGCAGCTCAGGACAGACGGGAGACTCTGGCAGCTCAGGACAGACGGGAGACTCTGGCAGCTCAGGACAGACGGGAGACTCTGGCAGCTCAGGACAGACGGGAGACTCTGGCAGCTCAGGACATACGGGAGACTCTGGCAGCTCAGGACATACGGGAGACTCTGGCAGCTCAGGACAGACGGGAGACTCTGGCAGCTCAGGACAGACGGGAGACTCTGGCAGCTCAGGACAGACGGGAGACTCTGGCAGGCCTGGAGTGGCGGGAGCACCTATAGGGAAGAGACGGAGAGACAGCCTAGTGCGGGGGGCTGCCAACGGAGGGCTGGTTCGTGGAGGTGGCACCGGATAGACCGGACCGTGAAGGCGCACTGGAGGTCTCGAGCACCGAGCCTGCCCAGCCTGCCCTGGCTGAATGCTCCCCGTAGCCAGGCCAGTGCGGCGAGGTGGAATAGCCCGCACTGGGCTGTGCTGGCGAACCGGGGACACCATGCGTAGGGCTGGTGCCATGTACCCCGGCCTGAGGAGACGCACTGGAGACCAGATGCGCTGAGCCGGATTCATGGCACCTGGCTCGATGCCCGCTCTAGCCCGGATGATATGAGGCGCTGCTATGTACCGCACCGGGCTATGGATGTTCACCGGGAACACTGTGCACCTCACAGTATAACACGGTGCCTGCCCGGTCCCCCTCTCTCCACGGTAAGCACGGGGATTGGCTCAGGTCTCCTACCTGACTTAGCCACACTCCCCGTGTGCGTCCCCCCCAAGACATTTTTGGGGCTGCCTCTCGGGCTTCCAACCGCGCTGCCGTGCTGCCTCCTCATACCACCGCCTCTCGGCTTTGGCTGCCTCCAGCTCTGCCTTGGGGCGGCGATACTCTCCCGGCTGTAGGGTCCCTTGCCATCCAGGATCTCCTCCCATTTCCAGGAGTCTGGAGTTCGCTGCTGCTGCCCGTTACCACACTGCTTGGTCCTTTGGTGGTGGGTGATTCTGTAACACTTGTCTTCCTCTGATGAGGAGTAGAAGTAGGAAGGATCGGAGGACCAATGCGCAGCGTGGTAAGTGTTCATCTTGTTTAAACTGCTCAGGTGTATTAACTACAACTGTCCTCACCTTGGTGAGCTAACATAACAACTGTTTAGAGCAGGCAGGTACGGTGGTTCCCATAGGACATATGTGAGTCAAAGGTAACACAATAATCATTCACAAGGGCCACATAGAGAACATAACAAATACAACTGTTTTATTACAGATTCTCATGACAATGTGAATTGACGCTCTGTACTCTTGCGCGCGGACTGTGCTGGTGTCTCTCCGTTTAATTTGGGTTTAACACTGGTGTCGGGCTGGGTGTTTCACATCTTAAGTTAAGGGATTGTAACGGGGTTCTTCCGTCGAAGGAGAGACGGACCAATACGCAGCGTGGTTGAAGTTCATGGTTTTTTAATAAGAAAAACTATACATGAACAAACTACAAAACAATAAATGTGAAAACCCGAAACCAGTCCCGTGTGGTACAAACACTGACACAGGAGACAATCATCCACAAAACCCAACACCAAACAGGTTACCTACATACAGTGCCTTGCGAAAGTATTCGGCCCCCTTGAACTTTGCGACCTTTTGCCACATTTCAGGCTTCAAACAAAGATATAAAACTGTATTTTTTTGTGAAGAATCAACAACAAGTGGGACACAATCATGAAGTGGAATGACATTTATTGGATATTTCAAACTTTTTTAACAAATCAAAAACTGAAAAATTGGGCGTGCAAAATTATTCAGCCCCCTTAAGTTAATACTTTTAGCGCCACCTTTTGCTGTGATTACAGCTGTAAGTCGCTTGGGGTATGTCTCTATTAGTTTTGCACATCGAGAGACTGACATTTTTTCCCATTCCTCCTTGCAAAACAGCTCGAGCTCAGTGAGGTTGGATGGAGAGCATTTGTGAACAGCCGTTTTCAGTTCTTTCCACAGATTCTCGATTGGATTCAGGTCTGGACTTTGACTTGGCCATTCTAACACCTGGATATGTTTATTTTTGAACCATTCCATTGTAGATTTTGCTTTATGTTTTGGATCATTGTCTTGTTGGAAGACAAATCTCCGTCCCAGTCTCAGGTCTTTTGCAGACTCCATCAGGTTTTCTTCCAGAATGGTCCTGTATTTGGCTCCATCCATCTTCCCATCAATTTTAACCATCTTCCCTGTCCCGGCTGAAGAAAAGCAGGCCCAAACCATGATGCTGCCACCACCATGTTTGACAGTGGGGATGGTGTGTTCAGCTGTGTTGCTTTTACGCCAAACATAACGTTTTGCATTGTTGCCAAAAAGTTCAATTTTGGTTTCATCTGACCAGAGCACCTTCTTCCACATGTTTGGTGTGTCTCCCAGGTGGCTTGTGGCAAACTTTAAACAACACTTTTTATGGATATCTTTAAGAAATGTCTTTCTTCTTGCCACTCTTCCATAAAGGCCAGATTTGTGCAATATACGACTGATTGTTGTCCTATGGACAGAGTCTCCCACCTCAGCTGTAGATCTCTGCAGTTCATCCAGAGTGATCATGGGCCTCTTGGCTGCATCTCTGATCAGCCTTTTCCTTGTATGAGCTGAAAGTTTAGAGGGACGGCCAGGTCTTGGTAGATTTGCAGTGGTCTGATACTCCTTCCATTTCAATATTATCGCTTGCACAGTGCTCCTTGGGATGTTTAAAGCTTGGGAAATCTTTTTGTATCCAAATCCGGCTTTAAACTTCTTCACAACAGTATCTCGAACCTGCCTGGTGTGTTCCTTGTTCTTCATGATGCTCTCTGCACTTTTAACGGACCTCTGAGACTATCACAGTGCAGGTGCATTTATACGGAGACTTGATTACACACAGGTGGATTGTATTTATCATCATTAGTCATTTAGGTCAACATTGGATCATTCAGAGATCCTCACTGAACTTCTGGAGAGAGTTTGCTGCACTGAAAGTAAAGGGGCTGAATAATTTTGCACGCCCAATTTTTCAGTTTTTGATTTGTTAAAAAAGTTTGAAATATCCAATAAATGTCGTTCCACTTCATGATTGTGTCCCACTTGTTGTTGATTCTTCACAAAAAAATACAGTTTTATATCTTTATGTTTGAAGCCTGAAATGTGGCAAAAGGTTGCAAAGTTCAAGGGGGCCGAATACTTTCGCAAGGCACTGTATGGTTCCCAATCAGAGACAATGACTAACACCTGCCTCTGATTGAGAACCATATCAGGCCAAACACAGAAACAGACAAACTAGACACACAACATAGAATGCCCACTCAGATCACACCCTGACCAAACAAAACATAGAAACATACAAAGCAAACTATGGTCAGGGTGTGACAGGGATCAGGTTTGGGATAGGGCTAAAATAGGGTTAAGTTCAGGAATTCCGAGTGGTTAAGGGTTCACCTTTGGAATAGGATTCAAACACAAAAACAGCACTGTAATTGAGCACTCAACCCTCTGCGACTTTGCAAGGCTTTTACTCCCATCCACAACGTCCTAGCATCCGCCAGCCTACTTTAAAGTAATAGTGCTCACTGCAGCCCCCAGTGGCTGGTTTTCAAGGCAATTCTAGACATTCTTGGGACCTGGATGGACGTCTAACTTCGACTTCAAACTAGAGCCATCTCCCTGGTGTATGTGCTTGTGTGAGTGAATATGTGTATGAAGTAGACCTTCACGTATGTCACAGCCTAGTGTAGGGAACTCTGAATAACTCGTAACATAGGCCAGCCACACAGGTTATTGGAGAATAGGCATGAGTGGAAATACATGAAATTAAGTCAAAGGTAGGTAACAGGTCCCAAATTAATTTATCTCTGAACTTCGACTTCCGAAAACCAAATTAGTTTGAGTTTGGCAAACAAAATGGAAAAAGAATATAACGCAAAACAATCAAACAACCATTAAATCAATCAAAAACAGGTCTCATTGCAGGTGGAAGGAAAGCAACTTTGACTTAAGTCATCATTCCATCAAATTAATACTTCTCTTAGCAAAACCAAAGCAACAAAGGAGCCCTGCCACAGTTTCAAACCTAGCTTCCTTCTCACCTGCACCTTCCCCTGGGCGGCTGCACCTCAAACAAAGGAATCACAGTATCTAAAGGGGCAAGTAAAACGGAGCGAATCACAGTTATCAATAAATTAGCAAGCACTAAATTAGGATAACGTAAGCTGAAGCTTGCACAGTGTGTGTGTTCATGCGTGCATACAGTACATTCATTCTGTGCATGTGTGTTTGTGTCTGTCTGTGTAAATTACTGAGTTAAAGTGAGTCTGGATAGCACCACCTGGCTCTATTTACTCTGTTATGAGACTGGATGTGAACATAAACCATATTAGACTTCACCCCAAGCTGGAAATATACCAGGTGTCACCCTTTATTTTGTCCCGAAGTAGAAAATATACCAGGTGTCACCCTCTATTCTGTCTGAGCTCTCAGTGATTGGTTCCTACGTTTCATTGTGCTAAAAGTGTTTTTTTCCCCACATCATGAGGGGAGGGGGAGCGCTTTAGAGGGCAGACAGCCAGGAAACCCATCATGGGACCATCTGAGCATGCCGAAACACAAATACAGGATGTGTCCCTAGCCAGCTGCTTAGTTAGTAGGGACATGTTTTTAAAAGCTTGTGACAGACAGGGTGGGCCTATACTGTGTAGCCTGGTGCCAAGTCTGTCTGTCTGTACATTAAAGCCAACTACTATGGTCATCCTCATGCCAAACATAGTAATTTCTGTGCTGTTGCATGTAGGTGGCTTCATCCCAGAACTGTTCTTGATGTCTTGCCAAACATTTGGCATGACAATGACCATTGGATTTGGCTCTACAGTACAATACAAACAGATCTGGGACCAGGCTACAACACAGACACAGACAGGTTGCCTGTCCTAAGTCCTCTATCTACCCAGCATTCCAGAAGTTTCAACCTGGCTACAGAGACAAAGCCTCTGATATGTGTTTGACACTTGGTTCTAACACTCACAACACTAAACGTATCTGGCACACACCTATCTATTGCTAACTATATCTGCATCCAAAACCTGGGAGAAAATCCATGCTTGACAAGATTATTGCCACAACAAAAAACCAGACAATGTCGATTCAAAATAAAATATATCTGCTTACGGTTTGATCTACCGGTATTCCTATTGTCATGGCTACCTCATTAGATTTAGAAATGGTGAACATGGGATGAGGACAATTGGTTAACAATAACAGTACACAAACCCTGACTCCTGAGATCTAAGCTTTATCAAATGTCAACACTGAGATGTCCTCGCTCCTCACCACACGCAGCATGGCTAGTAGGTGTGTGTCTGAGGCTAGCCAGGCAAGCAGGTGTGTATGTGGCTAGCCAGGCTAGCAGGTGTCCAGAGGAAAGGTCATATGACCCATTACCCAGGGGTGTTGCAGAAACCCCTTAATCGGAACGGGAATTTAAGCTGTCCATATCCGACGCACACACACACACACACACACACGCACACGCACACACACACCATAGAGGAAGCTGTGGTGGCCAGATCCCTGTCATTATGCAGACTCTCCATCCTAAGCTAGGAGAGGGAGGAGATCGTTCCCTCCCCCAGTAATGTGTTTGCCATTTCCAGGCTGCAGGTCTTGTGTTTGTGCAGAGGGACAGGGAATTGCAAATGGAGCCTCTTCTTTCCCCCTTCCTGCCGCTGACATTTTCTGTGGATTCCTGAAGGTCATCATTTGAAAGAAACGTGTCAATATGCTAAATGTATTCCTCTTTGTCTTGTCCCGTCAGTGGTGATTTTTCCTGGGATTTACAGCAATAAAAATCAATCCAGAGTTTTAAAAGGGTACAGTACTAAAAACTATGTGAGAACACACGATGAAGCCCCACATTGAAAATTCCCTGAGAAAACGACTAAACAAAAAATACATCCCATTTTGAACATAGTCAGCGGCTCCTCATCACCCTTCTGTATGAGTTAGCGGTTAATGCTAGCCTGATCTGTTGTTTGTTAGTATGCGGTTAGGTCTAGCTTGCAGCATTTGGGTAAAGGGCTATAGCCAGATCTATACAGTTATGGCTAGCCTTATCTACAGTATGTGGTTATGGCTAATCTGATCTATACGGTTAGGGTTAGCATAACCTATGCAGTTAAGGCTAACCTGATCTCTACAGTTAGGGCTAGCTTCAGTTAGGGCTAACCTGATCTCTACAGTTAGGGCTAACCTGATCTCTACAGTTAGGGCTAGCCTCATCGCTACAGTTAGTGCTAGCTTCATCGCTACAGTTAGGGCTAGCCTGATCTCTACAGTTAGGGCTAACCTGATCTCTACAGTTAGGGCTAGCCTGATCTCTACAGTTAGGGCTAACCTGATCTCTACAGTTAGGGCTAGCCTGACCTCTACAGTTAGGGCTAGCCTGACCTCTACAGTTAGGGCTAGCCTGACCTAGGGCTAGCCTGACCTAGGGCTAGCCTGACCTCTACAGTTAGGGCTAGCCTGACCTCTACAGTTAGGGCTAGCCTGACCTCTACAGTTAGGGCTAGCCTGACCTCTACAGTTAGGGCTAGCCTGACCTCTACAGTTAGGGCTAGCCTGACCTCTACAGTTAGGGCTAGCCTGACCTCTACAGTTAGGGCTAGCCTGACCTCTACAGTTAGGGCTAGCCTGACCTCTACAGTTAGGGCTAGCCTGACCTCTACAGTTAGGGCTAGCCTGACTTCTACAGTTAGGGCTAGCCTGACTTCTACAGTTAGGGCTAGCCTGACCTCTACAGTTAGGGCTAGCCTGACCTCTACAGTTAGGGCTAGCCTGACCTCTACAGTTAGGGCTAGCCTGACCTCTACAGTTAGGGCTAGCCTGACCTCTACAGTTAGGGCTAGCCTGACCTCTACAGTTAGGGCTAGCCTGACCTCTACAGTTAGGGCTAGCCTGACCTCTACAGTTAGGGCTAACCTGACCTCTACAGTTAGGGCTAACCTGATCTCTACAGTTAGGGATAACCTGATCTCTACAGTTAGGGTTAGGCTGATGTGTTTTCTTCCAGTTGAGAAAGGCTTGGAGGCTCAGCCCTCCTGCACCTTCCGTTAACACAGGGGCTTCAGTGGAGAGAGCTAATAACAAATGTGCTGTGTCAAGCCTCCGCTGCTCTGATAAACAAATGAGGGCTAGGGCCATCTCTCCTTCCTCTCCCTTTCTTCTTCCCTCTATTTTTTCCATCCCTCTCTCTCTGCACATCCTTCCCACTTTCTCCCCACCGGGGCTAGCCTCCTTTCGCGAGCATAATCTGCCGTGCATGCCATTATAATCTCACCATCGCACTCATGTGCGCACACACACCCGCATGAATGCATGCACGCACACACACCAGTACCACCACACCAAACCCCAGCCAAAACATCACCCAATCCTTATATTTTCCAAAGGCAAAATGCTGAATTGCTTCGTTGTGATAGCGAGTGCCCCAATGACAGATCTATCTATCCCTCATCTATCCCTCCATATATCCCCATCTATCCCTTCATCTATACCTCCATCTATCCCTTCATATATCCCTTCATCTATCCCTCCAATTATCCCCATCTATCCCTCCAATTATCCCCATCTATCCCTCCTCCACACTGATTCAGTGTGCTAGATGTTACATACTCTAAACATGTCATTTTAACATGAGGCTAGCCCTAACATGTCCTTTACCCATCTTAACAAGGATCTGTCCCTTTTTTTAAAAATTTCACCTAAAATGACACCCAAATCTAACTGCCTGTAGCTCAGGACCTGAAGCAAGGATATACATGTTATTGATACCATTTGAAAGGAAACACTTTGAAGTTTGTGGAAATGTGAATGGAATGTAGGAAAATATAACACATTAGATCTGGTAAAAGATAATTTAACTATTATTTTTTAAATGCAAGAGAAAAGCCATCATTTATTCCAGCCCAGGGACAATTTATATTTTGGCCACTAGATGACACCAGCGTATGTGCAAAGTTTTAGATTGATCCAATGAACCATTGCATTTCTGTTAAAAAATGTATATCAAGACTGCCCAAATGTGCCTAATTGGTTTATTCATAACTTTAAGTTCATAACTGTGCACTCTCCTCAAACAATAGCTTTGTATTATTTCACTGTAATAGCTACTGTAAATTGGACAGTGCAGTTAGATTAACAAGATTACAAGCTTTCTGCCAATATCAGATATGTCTATGTCCTGGGAAATGTTCTTGTTACTTATAACCTCATGCTAATCACATTAGCCTATGTTAGCTCAACTGTCCGGTGCGGTACCTACCAATCCTGTAGAGGTTAATAACAATAGTATCTATGTGTTCTGACCATGATAAAGCTGCGTCCAACATGACGCCTTGTAGTTTTGTTTTTTTCACTTGCTCTACATGTGTTCTATTCATCGACAAATTCAATTGGGGATCATCAGCAAGCATATATCTTCAACCAAATACATTACATATTGCTTTAGAAATGTTAAACACCAATTTGTTCTTATCAACCCACTCAGACACCATTCTTAGTTCACTGCTCAGTACACCTGTTAGCTCATTACATTCTGATGCTGCGCTATACATTGTAGAATCATTAGCATACATGACCACTCTTGTTGGTTCATTACTGAAGGTAAATCACTAGTAAAGATAGAGTAGAGAAGTGGGCCTAGGAACTTCCTTGAGGAACACCACAGAGGAACACCACAGAGTATACTGTTTGAAAATCTACCATGAAAGAACACTTTTTGCCTTCTCCTGGATAGACAGATTTCCATCCAGTATATAGCTGCAGACTTAAAACCATAAGATTTGAGTTTAGCTAGTAACAGTTCATGAGCAATTGCATCAAAAGCAGCACTGAAATCTAGCAACACTGCACAATCTAACTTCCTGTCATCCATGGTCTTTAACCAATCAACTGTCATTTGTGCTAAGGCTGTACTCACAGAATGCCCTTCTTTGAATGTATGCTGGAAACCGGTAATCAGACCATTACATGAGAAATAATCCTTGATTTGTACAGATACATTTTTTCCAAATAATTTACTCAACACAGGCAACACGTTTATAGGGTGACTATTAGGACCAATGAACGCAGATTTTTTATCATTAGGTAGTGGAATAACCTTTGACTCTTTCCACTCTTCTGGGCACACCTCATACATCAAGCACTTATTCAAAAATATGTTAGATTGGGGTAGATATTTGGTTAGCTGTAACTCTAAGCAGTTTGACATCAAGATTATCTGTACCAGGTGACTTGTCATCCGAAAGAGACAACAGAATCCTTTCTACCTCTTCTCTTTCTACTTGACGAAATTTGAACATGCATTGCCTCTCCATCATGGTACAATATTTTCTGCCCTATGTTTATACAAGAGACCACAGGAAAAGGTCTTTGATCAGAGGTTAGTTTGTTAAATAAGGATTGCAAGCCGGATTGCAACCTGGAGTATACACTGACAGTAATGTGCAAGCAAAATACTCAGTTCAAAAGATGGTGTTTTCCCTTTTTATCCCCTACTGAGATCCCCTCGCCCAGGGTGATGTCACTTAACTTTAATACCATATAAGCTCATAATTAACAGTTGCTAATACAAAAATGTCTCTGCTAGGCGGATTTCAGCTTATTGTTATTTGCATTTAGTTTCCCAATCCTTCTTCCTATCATGTGCTAGCAGAAGTAAGACTGGAATATAGTATCATCAGGATCTGAAAGTGTAGTTTCAACAAACAGGCATATAACTTTTGTACAGTTGACCTCTTCATGCACTTACAAAGTCTCTACCTCAAACTAAAACATCAATGTACTTTTGTAATTACAGGTGTTCCTATAATGTACAGATATTATACATTATATTATACATGTCAGTATATGACATGGAGCCATCAATTGGAATCACAGCATTCCTCAAATTGTCCATTTTGCCTGTAAAATATTAATTAAGTAGTTTGCGATGTCGTGTGGTTTCGTAATAAATAAACCCTCTGATTGAACAAAAGAGGCGGACATTTTCAAATTCCTACCTATAATACCGTTCAACGTTCTCCACAGTTTTTTTGCTGACAGAATCCCTTCTTCTTTCCTTGGTTTGTCTTGCTCACAATATTTTTTAAATGACAATAACTTTGCTTATCAAACAGAGTGTCAGATGTATCTGCTACTTTTTTGGCATCATAACGTTGAATCATTACATTTCTCAGCTCATCATCAATCCATGGGGCACCGTTTGACCTCACAGTGCGTTTTCTTAAAGGGGCGTGCTTATCAGCTATACTCATAAATCATTTCTTAAAGGGGCGTGCTTACCAGCTATACTCATAAATAGTTTCTTAAAGGGGCGTGCTTATCAGCTATACTCATAAATAATTGAATTAACAAACAGTGACATTTCAGGATCATCCTTACTACACACTTGTAACCATTGCACATTCTTAATCTCATCCACAAATGAGTCCTGATTGAACCCTCTGCAGGACCTGCGGTAGGTTACCCTAGGGACAGCCTTTGGTATTGTAGTTTTCCTAGTGAGTGAGTCCTGATTGAACCCTCTGCAGGACCTGCGGTAGGTTACCCTAGGGACAGCCTTTGGTATTGTAGTTTTCCTAGTGAGTGAGTCCTGATTGAACCCTCTGCAGGACCTGCGGTAGGTTACCCTAGGGACAGCCTTTGGTATTGTAGTTTTCCTAGTGAGTGAGTCCTGATTGAACCCTCTGCAGGACCTGCGGTAGGTTACCCTAGGGACAGCCTTTGGCATTTTAGTTTTCCTAGTGAGTGAGTCCTGATTGAACCCTCTGCAGGACCTGCGGTAGGTTACCCTAGGGACAGCCTTTGGTATTGTAGTTTTCCTAGTGAGTGAGTCCTGATTGAACCCTCTGCAGGACCTGCGGTAGGTTACCCTAGGGACAGCCTTTGGCATTTTAGTTTTCCTAGTGAGTGCAACCAAGTTATGATCACTGCAACCTAGTGCCACTGATACAGCTATAGAACAATGTGTAAAAAGGTGATCGATATAAGTTGATGATGTGATACCGGACCTATTAGTGAACGTTCTGGTTGGTAATGTCATAACTTGGGCCATGTTACATACATTGGCAACATAAATACGTATATTTCTCATTGGACAGTTGGTGTTATAAAAAAAATCTATATTCATATCTCCCCAACAATATGTTTCCCTATTTTCATTAGATACTTTATCCAACGTTTCGCAAATGACATCAATATATTTCACATCAGCACAAGGTGGCTAATAGCAGCAACCAACTAGTATAGGTTTCAAATGTGATAAAAGGACCTGCACCCATAGTGCCTCTAATCCATTCAACATTAAGTCCTGACGTTGTTTTGCTGGAATATGACTCTGGATGTAAACTGCAACTCCACCTCCATATCTATTTCTGTCCCTCCTGAACATCCATTATCCATGTATAGAGACCTCAGCATCCTCAAAAGAAGAGTCAGAGTGAGTCTCTCACATTGCCAATACTTGAATATTATTTGACTGCACTAGACAGCATATTTCAGGAATTTTGTTCCTTAAACGGCATCATTTCAAGAGAACAATCAACAGACCTTGCAGTGGTAGATTTACAGAATTTATATGCCCAAACATGAATCAGCAGTTGGAAGCAGTCAGTCTTTGTGTGTGTGTGTGTGTGTGTGTGTGTGGGCGGGGGCTGGAATTACCTGTATCTGTCACTCCTCATAACTCCTTTGGAGGGAAGGTGAACAATTAGTTTGTCATACCTCAGATATGCTATGTCACCTCGTTCTCTTGCAGCCTTCATAGCTGGTATTAGTTCCTTTCTTTGACAGACTGCAAAGGTAATATCGCAAAAGGACGTGGTAGTTTCACTATTAAGGATTCCAGATTGAAATGATAAATACAATGATACAAAATAATTCAAATACATGTAACCGTTTATTTACAACTGAGTGATTTCATTCATTTGGTTCTATGGAATGAGCTGGTGGTCAATGGCGACTAATGCAGAGGACTGTACAAACATGAGATCAATATAAAATGCTAACTGGCTAAGCCGCTAACTCCTTACCGATTCCTTTCATTTATTGTCTGTGTGATCGTTAAAGGTTACATACAGTATATGGTCCTCTGTAGCTCAGTTGTTAAAGCATGGTACTTGCAATTCCAGGATAGTGGGTTATATTCCCGGGACCACACATACATCAAAATGCAGTTGTGTAAAGTACTTAAGGAAAAATGCTTTAAAGTACTACATAAGTTGTTTTTTGGGGTATCTGTATTTTACTTGACTATTTATATTTTTGCCAACTTTTAATTTTACTTCACTACATTCCTAAAGAAAATAATGTACTTTTTACTCCATACATTTTCCCTGACACCCAAAAATACTCGATACATTTTGACAGGAAAAGGGTCCAATTCACACACTTATCAAGAGAACATCCCTGGACATCCCTGGTTTGCTTAATATAAGCCATTTGAAATAATTTATCATTTTGCTTTGACTTTTGATACTTAAGTACATTTTGGCAATCCCATTTACTTTTGATACTTAAGTATATTTAAAATCAAATACTTTTAGACTTTTACTCAAGTATTTTACTGAGTGACTTAAACTTTTCATTGAGTCATGTTCTATTAAGGTATCTTTACTTTTACTCAAGTATGCCTGTTCTGACCAGACTGTTTATGACAGACCCCAGCCATTTCTGTCGAGAGCCCTCGTCTCGTCTCCTCTCCTCTCCTCTTTTGTCCCTCTCTCCTCTTCTCACCCTACTGCTTTATTGACTTCTGAGAGAAGCACTTTCTCCTCAACAGTCAGCATCTGTATCTATCTGTCCTCCTCTTTGATTAAAAATGTATTCAAATATTGCCTTTTAATACTCATTTTTTTCTTCCTCCTCTCCGCACCAGCGAACACGAGATTAAGCGTAAGGTGAATTTTTCCACAAATCCCACAGAGTGTAAGAGGAAGATAAACACACTCCATTGACTTTGCCATTGCAATTACCTTCTAAAGTTTTATATTAGAAGAGTTTATTGCATTATGGACGGGGGGTTCCTTCCAAAAGTGCTTGTTTTGTTTCTCAAGGGCTTCATCTATCGTTGAATTATAGAACATAATCACAAAATAGGTTTTAAATACTGCAAGCTTTTAGGGATTTACAGTGTATGCATTTAAACTGTAAGGTGTTCTTTAATTTTCTTCTTTCAGAAATATATCACTCAAACATAGAAGTGCTTCGTTTTGATTGTAAGTTTTACAGTAAGTTCATTTAACAAACACAATGTCACGCCCTGACCATAGACAGCTGTTTATTCTCTATGTTGGTTGGGGCGTGACAGTGACTAGGGTGGTTTATCTAGGTGATTAATGATCTCTGTTGGCTTGGTATGGTTCCCAATCAGAGGCAGCTGTTTATCGTGGTCTCTGATTGGGGATCATATTTAGGCAGCCATTTCCCCATTGTGCTTTGTGGGATCTTGTCTAGGTATAGTTGCCTGCGAGCACTACTTTGAGCTTCACGTTTAGTTTTTTCTCTTTATTGTTTTTGTTCATTGAGTTTCTCTTCCTAATAAAAGGATGGAAACATACCACGCTGCATCTTGGTCCACTCCTTATAACGATCGTGACACACATTGGAAACATTATCTTCTCTTCTGGGAGAATAATGGGAACAATAACTTTTCATTTACATGTGTACTACATTCCACTCACAAGGTACTCAATATGAAGAATCATATTTGTTGTTTATAAATTATGTGTGATGCATCTAGGCCTTATAAAGGATTTACAAAGGCTTCATTAAGCCTTAGAAGTTATAATTAATTTAAAATGTGAACCAGAAAATAAGTACAACTAAGATAAACATACAGTATTCTGTTTGGACCAATTTAGTATGTGGAAATAATGCATTAACTCTCTTTCTCCCCTTCTCAGTCTCTCCCTCCCTCCCTCCCTCCCTCCCTCCCTCCCTCCCTCCCTCTCAGGTCAACAATAAAACAATCTGAGCCACAGATTGACTTATCTACCTGAATCCAATTTTCATGTTCACTGACTGCAGTGAGCGCCTCCACTCCTCACTGGATGAATTACGCAGCGTTCTCTATCAGCTCTTGATAAACAGATGGAACATTGCAGCCATGAAGTGAAAATGCAACTGAGAGTACCCGTTATGAATATATGATAGTAGGACAAAAAAATAAACATTTTGGAGGAGAAGGGTTTTATTTAGAAACAGGAACCATGATCTAGTGTATATGATGTTGTGCACCCCAAATCTAAAAACATGTCTCAACTTTGCACTTGTATTTACACACCTCATCACGGATTTTAAAGTCCTCCAGTAATGTTTTAAAATGTCCTGTTGAAAAGCGATATCCCAAGATAAATACAGTGAAGTACACACTAAAGGTTAAAAAAATAGGTTTAGAACAAAAATATTTGTTTTAGACACAACTGCATTCAAGGAGTTGGTCTGATGGGAATCTATGATGTCATCGGCCTCCCCCCTTGCTTGAGGAGCAACCACTTGGGCTCTGTAATGGCATACCTGGAACACCTATTGAGATGTGCCTTTTGTTAAGTAAACCAGGTGTTAAATGAGGGGAAAGAAGACACATTTGATTGATTGAGGGAGTTTCTACTATTGTTTTATCCGTCACTGCAGAAAGGGGGAAGGATGGAGAGTTATTTTGCTAACATAGACAATTGTCCTTAAAAATCTTAAACTCTCTGTTATATGGTTGTATTTTATTTTGGGTATACTGCATGTCATCAAAATCTTCTGGGTTTATAGTGGGTTTTGATCTGATTCAGTACATTTGCTTTGCCTTCTTTTTGGAGGAGTCTGGTGGTGATAACACCCTCTCTCCCTCCCTGGTGGTGATAACACCCTCCCTCCCTCCCTCTAGTAGGACCTTGTAATGTCGTTGGTAGGAGAAGACATTAGAGAGATGAAGGGACTTGGCAGAGGGATAGAGGGATGGAGGAAACAGCAGGGCCTCTGGAAGTCTGGGTAATGCGGTTTATAAACCTCTGATTGACGAGGTGATTTGAAACAGGTGATAAGTAATTTTGAGTTTAATTTGGTGTGAACTGTGGTACTGTTACGAGTTTTCCGGACTCTAGGAGAAGAGTTTTAAATTCCATCCGGAACCCTCTTTTTGTATCTGCTGTACGTTTGTACATTTGCCGGATCTTGTTTCCATTGAGATTCAGAAGATAATGTTTTTATGTCATTATACTCTAGGTCATTATAACATCCTCGGCTATAGCAAGGTAACTGAAATCAAGCTTTGATTTAATTGATTTGTTTTGTTTCATTGTACATTTCTGTTCATTGAAATTACATAACCAGTCAGAGAAGCCAAGGCCTTATTGTGATCGATTCTAGAACATGGATCTGGTCCGCTTCATAGAAATAAGAATGAATAGAAAGGGCTTGAGAGCTCTAACCCTGGCAATTGACTGGTAAACTCATGGGTACACTAAAAATGGTTGCCAGTCAACCCATCATGCCACCATTGACTTGAATGGAGACGCCTTTTCTATTCATTCTTATTTCTATGGTCCGCTTCTCCATCGGACTTCAGCAGAGACTGAAAACCGAATGAAGAACTGATAAGGATCAACAGTATGAAAAAAATAGGGACAAGCCAGACAAATCCTCACAATAAAGGACACAAATAATCAAAATGTCCTCTGAAATAAAATGCTATGCCATGAAAGATGATTATAACAGCAGTAACAAAAGCGATTGTGGGATTAGGGAAGAGTGAAACACCAATGGGATCCAGATCTGTGGCTGGTTCCAGGAACTACTAATACCATACTGTATCAAACAGAACATGGTGTTGTCAGGAAAGTAAAGAGTGATTGAACGATATCGTCTTTGCACATCTGGTTTATAAAAGAGGATTATGAGAGTTGTTAAGAATAGTCCTTTACCTTAAAATGACATGTGTCCCTTCTTGGAATTGTAGAACATAATATGTTATCTTAGACAATAATGTTGCGCAGTCACTTCATTTGAGCAATTCAGTCCAACCCAGGTTTTTGACATGAGTTAATGTAGGCTAATCCAAGCACAGCTAGAGTTCATACATTGTTTCTTTCCTCTAATCTGCTGGCAACAGCAGAGTATTTGGGGCTGTAATACTGTGGGAAATTACCTTAAAATTGAATCAAATAAGATTGACGTGGCATGTTAGAAACGGCTCAAAATTGTACAATTTAATTATGATTAGATATGAGATCAATATGAACGGCGTCAGACAATGTGAGGAGGACCACTGTGGTTTTACTACGCAGCGATAAATGATGACAAATGTCAGACATTATGTCTCTTTCTTTCTGTTTGCCACTCTGGCTGTGACTGTGGTGCCACAGAGCTGAGATAATACAGAAAGAAACCTATTTAAAAACACATTCGTTTTGGTGGAATTCTTTGAGGTTCTTCGACTCAGGTCAAACTTTTTACAGTGAAGTGCATTGAACTTGAACTTGACATTGAACTTCAGTTGATTCGCATGGACTGTTCCCTTAAAAATCAGTGCAAACACTGAGTCGAGTGCTGACATTTGACACAAAACAATAACAAAAGACACTACACCTGATGATGGCTCCATTTATCTAACGTATTGGCTCACTGGGTTGTTAAAATGTACTGAGTCTATGTGATTTCAGTCTGAGATTTGTGCCAGACTACTGTAATTACATTTCACCTTAGAATCATGTCATCTAATATCTACTTTATACTGACGTACATATCTGAAGTGTACTCCTCTACTCTATAGATACTCTTGCTGTACCTGGTCTTTTGTACAGTACCTTTCCAAGGGACCTGATTCGATTTGTAGCCAAGGACAAAGGAGAGCAGCCTCTCTGAATGTCACGCCTGTTTCAACTGCAAAAGGACTCAATCTTAAGAGTCAGTAAGCTGGAACTGTCTTTAATGCAATGCCATTACACTGGGAACCAGGTCAAGGCAAGCAGAGACACGGTTCAAAATGTCATTCAAGGGTGTGTGTGTGTGTGTGTGTGTGTGCATGCGTGAGTGTTTGTGCACAGAAAAACCAAATGCTGCTGTCCCAAAAACCTGCAATCACAATGTCCATTCCATGACCTTCTTTAGGCAAACAGAAATGTCTCACGTAGGCCATCACACTCTGAAGAACATTTCCCTACAGATTCTTTCCCCAAAATACCACAAGAAAGACATCGTCACTAACTGTATCTATCTGAATCCATCCTAACAGGACAAGACACACTGACCTATTCAAAAAAGACCCTGTGTTTTCCAGTCCATGTGAAAGTGATCTATTCTTTGACTTCTTTTATCTCACGTTTTTGGTCATCTGATTATCAAAAGCTAAACTCAGCAAAAAAAGGCATGCTGCAAGGAGGCATGAGGACTGCAGATGTGGCCAGGGCAATAAATTGTAATGTCCGTACTGTGAGATGCCTAAGACTACAGGGAGACAGGATGGACAGCTGATCGTCCTTGCAGTGGCAGACCACGTGTAACAACACCTGCACAGGATCGGTACATTTGAATATCACATCTGCAGGACAGGTACAGGATGGCAACAACAACTGCCAGAGTTACACCAGGAACACACCAGGAACACACAATCCCTCCATCAGTGCTCAGACTGTCCTCAATAGGCTGAGAGAGGCTGGACTGAGGGCTTGTAAGCCTGTTGTAAGGCAGGTCCTCACCACACATCACCGGCAACAACGTCAGCTATGGGCACAAACCCACAGTCGCTGGACCAGACAGGACTGGCAAAAAGTGCTCTTCACTGACGAGTTGCGGTTTTGTCTCACCAGGGTTGATGGTAGGATTCAGTTTATCGTTGAAGGAATAAGCGTTACACCGAGGCCTGTACTCTGGAGTCGATCGATTTGGAGGTGGAGGGTCCGTCATGGTCTGGGGCGGTGTGTCACAGCATCATTAGACTGAGCTTGTTGTCATTGCAGGCAATCTCAACACTGTGCGTTACAGGGAAGACATCCTCCTCCCTCATGTGGTACCCTTCCTGCAGGCTCATCCTGACATGACCCTCCAGCATGACAATGCCACCTGCCATACTGCTCGTTCTGTGTGTGATTTCTTGTAAGACAGAAATGCCAGTGTTCTGCCATGGCCAGCGAAGAGCTGGGATCTCAATCCCATTGAGCACATCTGGGACCTGTTGGATAGGAGGGTGACGGCTAGGGCCATTCCCCCCAGAAATGTCTGGGAACTTGCCGGTGCCTTGGTGGAAGAGTGGGGTAGAGTGAGGTGTCATCTCACAGCAAGAACTGGCAAATCTGGTGCAGTCCATGAGGAGATGCACTGCAGTAATTAATGCAGCCACACCAGATACTTTTGATTTTGACCCCCCTTTGTTATTTGTTAAGTTATTCCATTTCTGTTAGTCACATGTCTGTGGAACTTGTTCAGTTTATGTCTCAGTTGTTGAATCTTGTTAAGTTCATTAAAATATTTAGACATGTTAAGTTTGCTGAAAATAAACGCAGTTGACAGTGAGAGGACGTTTATTTTTTTGCTGAGTTCATAATCTCAACCTACTATTGACCACAGTACTCAATTGTATGAAGTTGCAGCACACCAAACATATATATATCCCTCCCTCCCTCGTCTGTCTCATTAGTTTCCACAGCCTGTTCCCAATGGGGGCTGACACCAGTCCGACTCCGGATAGTATTCTCTATTCTCTCATTGAAGAGTGGACCACACTCTACTCACCTTAATGTTAAGATTCCTGAACAATTTCTAACCTTCACTGGGCAGGTGACTGGTCAAATAAAAATCAAATCAAATTTTATTTGTCACATACACATGGTTAGCAGATGTTAATGCGAGTGTAGCGAAATGCTTGTGCTTCTAGTTCCGACAATGCAGTAATAACTAACAAGTAATCTAGCTAACAATTCCAAAACTACTACCTTATAGACACAAGTGTAAGGGGATAAAGAATATGTACATAAAGATATATGAATGAGTGATGGTACAGAGCGGCATAGGCAAGATACAGTAGATGGTATTGAGTGCAGTATATACATATGAGATGAGTATGTAAACAAAGTGGCATAGTTAAAGTGGCTAGTGATACATGTATTACATAAAGATGCAGTAGATGATATAGAGTACAGTATATACATATACATATGAGATGAATAATGTAGGGTATGTAAACATTATATTAGGTAGCATTGTTTAAAGTGGCTAGTGATATATTTTACATCATTTCCCATCAATTCCCATTATTAAAGTGGCTGGAGTTGAGTCAGTGTGTTAGCAGCAGCCACTCAATGTTAGTGGTGGCTGTTTAACAGTCTGATGGCTTTAAGATAGAAGCTGTTTTTCAGTCTCTCGGTCCCAGCTTTGATGCACCTGTACTGACCTCGCCTTCTGGATGATAGCGGGGTGAACAGGCAGTGGCTCGGGTGGTTGTTGTCCTTGATGATCTTTATGGCCTTCCTGTAACATCGGGTGGTGTAGGTGTCCTGGAGGGCAGGTAGTTTGCCCCCGGTGATGCGTTGTGCAGACCTCCCTACCCTCTGGAGAGCCTTACAGTTGTGGGCGGAGCAGTTGCCGTACCAGGCGGTGATACAGCCCGACAGGATGCTCTCGATTGTGCATCTGTAGAAGTTTGTGAGTGCTTTTGGTGACAAGCCAAATTTCTTCAGCCTCCTGAGGTTGAAGAGGCGCTGCTGCGCCTTCTTCACGATGCTGTCTGTGTGGGTGGACCAATTCAGTTTTTTTGTGATGTGTACGCCGAGGAACTTAAAACTTACTACCCTCTCCACTACTGTTCCATCGATGTGGATAGGGGGGTGTTCCCTCTGCTGTTTCCTGAAGTCCACAATCATCTCCTTAGTTTTGTTGACGTTGAGTGTGAGGTTATTTTCCTGACACCACACTCCGAGGGCCCTCACCTCCTCCCTGTAGGCAGTCTCGTCGTTGTTGGTAATCAAGCCTACCACTGTTGTGTCGTCCGCAAACTTGATGATTGAGTTGGAGGCGTGCGTGGCCACGCAGTCGTGGGTGAACAGGGAGTAGAGGAGAGGGCTCAGAACGCACCCTGGTGGGGCCCTAGTGTTGAGGATCAGCGGGGTGGAAATGTTGTTGCCTACCCTCACCACCTGGGGGCAGCCCGTCAGGAAGTCCAGTACCCAGTTGCACAGGGCGGGGTCGAGACCCAGGTCCGTGCGACGTGACGGCAGTGGAGAGAGCGCTTTTCTCTGACTGGGATAATTAATGAATCTCTGTCAAGCAGCTAGGCTCCTCATAGGAGGAGAGATATGTGTGTGTGTGTGTGTTTCAATTCAATTATACCTTCCGGTAACCTGCTTCACCCAATGTGATACGGAACCGATATTACTTTGAATTTTTACACCTTATAGCAAGAACCACCTAGCCATCAGAAGCTAACCAGCTAATTAGCTACAAGCCTACCAGTATCGGACTGTCTCTCCACTACAACGGCGGATTCCTGCCGTGATTCCTGGACCATTACTCCCGATCTTCACAGCTAGGTAGCCCCCATCAAGTTACCTAGTACCAAAGCTATCCCTGAGGCCCACCTCCCGGCCTACTCAGTTGTTCACCCGGACTCCACCCAAACACGGCTAGAACCCACTACTCCACGGGATTCTTGCCGTAAGCTCTGGACCTTGGCACCGGATCATCTCTGCTACCGAGTGGCTATAGTGGCTAACGCCCCTGCCCCGAAGCTAGCACCAGTTAGCCGTGAGCCAGGCTACATCTACAATACCTCTTTCGCCATCTGGCTTGGATCCTTTGTCGACACGGCGCCCCGCTGCACCACCACGACAGGTCTGCCGACGAAGACTCCATCCGCTGTGCCTTCAACCGGCCTCCGTCGGACCAGACGCTTCTACTATCCCCGGGATACTAACTTTAAACGCTGTGTAGTCCCCGTGCTAGCCTAGTAGCGACTACTCGCAGCTTCCCTATTCCATCTATTGATGCCCCCTGGACCCTATGATCACTTGGCTCCATAGCTGAAGCCTGCTGGACTGTCCATTAATCACGGTACTCCATTCTGTTTATCTGTCGGCCCCAGCCGCAAACTCAGGCTCTGTGGGTAGTTAACCGACCCTCTCTGCCCAGTCATCACCATTTTATCTGTTGCTGTTGTTTTAGCTGATTAGCTGTTGTTGCCCGTTGTTGTCTTAGCTAGCTCTCCCAATCAACACCTGTGATTCTGATTCCTCGCTGTAAGTCTCTCTCAAATGTCAATATGCCTTGTATACTGTTGTTTAGGTTAGTTATCATTGGTTTAGTTTAAAATGGAGCTCCTAGTTCCACTCATCATACCTTTGATACCTCCTTTGTCCCACCACCCACACATGCGGTGACCTCACCCATTACAACCAGCATGTCCAGAGATACAACCTCTCTTATCATCACTCAGTGCCTGGGCTTACCTCCGCTGTACCCGCTCCCCACCATATCCCTGTCTGCACATTATGCCCTGAATCTATTCTACCACGCCCAGAAATCTGCTCCTTTTATTATTTGTCCCAAATGCTCTAGGTGACCAGTTGATAGCCTTTAGCCGTACCCTCATCCTACTCCTCCTCTGTTTCCTTCGGGGTGATGTGGCGGTAAACCCAGGCCCTGCGTGTCCCCAGGCACCCTCATTTGTTGACTTCTGTGGTCAAAAAAGCCTTGGTTTCATGCGTGTCAACATCAGAAGCCTCCTCCGTAAGTTTGTTTTACTCACTGCTTTAGCACACTCCACCAACCCTGATGTCCTTGCCATGTCTGAATCCTGGCTTAGGAAAGCCACCAAAAATTCAGAGATTTCCATACCCAAATACAACATTTTCCATCAAGACAGAACTACCAAAGGGGGAGGAGTTGCAATCTACTGCAGAGATAGCCTGCAAAGTTCTGTCATACATTCCAGGTCTATACCCAAACAGTTTGAACTTCTAATTTTAAAAATGAATCTCTCCAGAAATAAGTATCTCACTGTTGCCGCCTGCTATCGACCCCCCTCCACTCCCAGCTTTGCCCTGGACACCATTTGTGAATTGATCGCCCCCTTTCTAGCTTCAGAGTTCGTTCTGTTAGGTGACCTAAACTGTGATGTGCTTAACACCTCGGCAGTCCTACAATCTAAGCTAGATGCCCTCAACCTCACATAAATCATCAAGGAACCCACCAGGAACAACCCTAAATCTGTAAACATGGGCATCCTCATAGATATTATCCTGACCAACTTGCCCTGCAAATACACCTCCACTGTTTTCAATCAGGATCTCAGCGATCACTGCCTCATTGCCTGTATCCGCTATGGGTCCGGGGTCAAACGACCACCCCTCATCACTGTCAAACGCTCCCTAAAACACTTCTGCGAGCAGGCCTTTCTAATCGACCTGGCACGGGTATCCTGGAAGGATATTGACCTCATCCCGTCAGTCGAGGATGCCTAGTCATTCTATAAAAGTAATTTCCTCAGCATCTTAGATAAGCATGCCCCTTTCAAAAAATGTAGAACTAAGAACAGATATAGCCCTTGATTCACTCCAGACCTGACTGCCCTTGACCAGCACAAAAACATCCTGTGGTGGACAGCAATAGCATTGAATAGTCCCCGCGATATGCAACTGTTCAGGGAAGTCGGGAACCAATACACAAAGTTAGTCAGGAAAGCAAAGGCTAGCTTTTCCAAGCAGAAATGTGCATGCTGTAGCTCTAACTCCAAACGTTTTGGGACACTGTAAAGTCCATGGAGAACAAGAGCACCTCCTCCCAGCTGCCCACTGCATTGAGGCTAGGTAACACGGTCACCACCGATAAATCCATGATAATCGGAAATTTCAATAAGCATTTCTCAACGGCTGGCCATGCCTTCCTCCTGGCTACTCCAACCCCCCCCCCCCCCCACACACACACACAGCAGTTCGCCCAGCTTCTCCTTCACCCAAATAGCAGATGTACAGGTTTTTCAGATCTTTCAGAACAAGACCCTTACAAATCAGCTGGGCTAGACAATCTGGACCCTCTCTTTCTAAAACTATCCACCGCATTGTTGCAACAACCCCTATTACCAGCCTGTCCAACCTCTCTTTCGTATCGTCCGAGATCCCTAAAGATTTGAAAGCTGCTGCGTTCATCCCCCTCTTCAAAGGGGGTGACACCCTAGACCCAAACTGTTACAGACCTATATCCATTCTGCCCTGCCTATCTAAAATCTTCGAAAGCCAAGTTAATAAACAGATCATTGACCATTTCGAATCCCACCATACCTTCTCCACTGTGCAATCCGGTTTCCGAGCCGGACATGGGTGCACCTCAGCCACGCTCAAGGTACTAATCTACATCATAAAAGCCATCGATAAGTGTGCAGCCGTCTTCTTCGACCTGGCCAAGGCTTTCGACTGTCAGTCACCACATTCTTATCGGCAGACTCAATAGCCTTGGTTTATCTAATGACTGCCTCGCCTGGTTCACCAACTACTTTGCAGACAGAGTTCAGTGTGGCAAATCGGAGGGCATGTTGTCCGGACCTCTGGCAGTCTCTATGGGGGTACCACAGGGTTCAATTCTCAGGCCAACTCTTTTCTCTAAATATATCAATGATGTCGCGGGCGATTCCCTGATCCACCTCTACGCAGACGACACCATTCTGTATACTTCTGGCCCTTCCTTGGACACTGTGCTAACTAACCTCCAAACGAGCTTCAATGCCATACAACACTCCTTCCGTGGCCTCCAACTGCTCTTAAACGCTAGTAAAACCCAATGCATGCTTTTCAACCGTTCGCTGCCCGCACCTGCCCGCCCGACTACCATCACCACCCTGGACGGTTCCGACCTAGAGTATGTGGACAACTATAAATACCTAAGTGTCTGGTTAGACTGTAAACTCTCCTTCCAGACTCATATTAAACATCTCCAATCCAAAATAAAATCTAGAATCGGCTTCCTATTTCGCAACAAAGCCTCCTTCACTCACACCGCCAAACTTACCCTACTAAAACTGACCATCCTACCTATCCTCGACTTTGGCGATGTCATCTACAAAATAGCTTCCAATACTCTACTCAGCAAACTGGATGCAGTCTATCACAGTGCCATCCGTTTTGTTACCAAATCACCTTATACCACCCACCACTGCGACCTGTATGCTCTAGTCGGCTGGCCCTCGCTACATATTCGTCGCCAGACCCACTGGCTCCAGGTCATCTATAAGTCTATACTAGGTAAAGCTAGTAATACAGAGCCAGTATGACTGGCAGGGTTAGGGTTAGCAGCCTGAGGTGATGGGGAATGGGGTGATGGGACATGGGGTGATGGGACATGGGGGATAATGTAAATCCTGCGGTGATGAGGCATGGGGGGTAATGCAGAATCGATGTATGACTGGCAGGGGGTTCCTCAGGCTCTCTGTGAGGCTCGGGGGTTCAGACCTCGCTCTATAATTACACGTCCCCCTCCTGAGCTGCCGTGTCAATCTTTAAGTGAGGCACAAAGAGCACCCGCTGTAGAAATGGAGCCGACTATTAGCTGAAGACTCTGAGCTGGATTCTAGTCTGTGCGGCAATGCTGGGGAGCCACCATAGGGAAGGAGCAGTGTGTCTCTCTGCCATGTTGGCTCCGAGAGCTATTAGCACAGTAAGAATGAAAACCAGCATCTCTCCCTCTCACACTACACACACAATAAAGTAATAAGATTTCTACCACATTACCTTTAGTAATACCTGCCTGGCATAGAAATCTGGCATACCTGTATCTGTACAGAGTAGTGTTTGAAATATTACTATACGTTAGCTGTTATAGAATTTCTGAAGAATCAAACCATTGTATTTGTAGAACACTGAGCACTTGCAGGTCTGTTCATTTAGAAGGGCTGGGGAAGCTACTCTGAAAGCCACCAAAGCTACCAACATGGATAAAAAGTTATTAACTGCTGAAAACACTACCTAGACTTGAATTTAGTTCAACTACCACTAAGTTCCTGAAAAATGTAGTTAAATTACTGGTTGAACTACATGTAGTTCATTATTTAACACTGGAAGTGCTTGCAGAGCTCTTAGTTAACAGAGTTCCATCTAGCAGTTATTAAAGCCTAGAGGTTAACAGTGGCAGTCAGTACAGAACATCTACAAGTGTGGTGCAGAGTACACTCCACGGGCTTCCTGAGTGCGATACTATGACTGAAAGGTTGGGGGGGGGGGGGGGGGGGAAGACTAGAGGTTGGGTTGTGGGTTGTGCTCTAAGTAAACTGCATGGCAGCATGTGGCAATTGCAGGTCTTTATAGCAGTCAAGACTGACTGCAGCTGGACATTTCAACTGTAAAGGAAGCAGCTAAGATTGAGAACAAATAGGATTGTGCTCCATTCCATGGCTGTACCTCATACAGTTTATTTTTCATTTGATGTATGGAGTTAAACTAATCGCCATTACAATATCATCAGGGTGGAATTTTGCTGTGTTCCGGGTATTGTCTTGTTCAAAGTATTTTAATGTTCAGAGTATTGTTGTGTTCAGAGTATTTTAGTGTTCAGAGCATTGTCTTGTTCAAAGTATTTTAATGTTCAGAGTATTGTTGTGTTCAGAATATTGTCGTGTTCAGATACTGTACTCCGTTAAAAATAGTATTTTTTAGGTTAGAGATCATCTTTTTTATCATCTAAAAAAGGTTACAAGTTACAGATAATCTATATGTGCTATACTACATTGTGTTTTTGCTAACATCCCTCTCTCTAGCTTAACCTCATCAGGGACAGGAACCAGAGTTCAATAGCATCGACCTCAGACGCCTCCTTTGAACCCTTAGAAAGGAGTATGTCTCTCTTGGTGATTGTGAACATTTGACACCCAAACGTAATTGTGCCTGTGCCTCAGGAAATTACAAGGCTTTGTTGACAAGGATGTTGTTTCAGCTATATTGTTTCAATAATTTCAGTGGTTCAGTTTAACCTTGAAAGAGTGGCAACGAAGTTAAGTATTGGCAATTCAGTCATGGATTTGTGTAGAACTTCTTGTATCCTAAGATTGAAAAGAGGAAATGTGTGTTTGAGTCTTTGCAAGAGAGAGAGAGAGAGTCAGTCAGTCAGTCAATCAGTAGGTCTGACACAAGGACGGCACGTCCCAGAGTTTTCCCTAAGCAGTGTGATAGGTGAAGTCCGTCAGGAGGTCCCAATCCCCCATCTCTCTACCTGCTGCTCTTTTGATTAGCCTCCCCATCTGGGCTTGCTGCATCTGGCCTGCGTGAGCAGCCAGCCAGGCCAGGCAGCCAGCCCAGAGTAGCCTGCTTGAAGGAGCTCAGAGCTGGAGGTCTTCCCTGCAGTCTGCTGTGTGTGTGTGCGCACCTGTGTGTGGGAGCCAACAAGGGCAGTTGGAAGACTATATCCTGCCAGCCCAACACACAGGTTACCAAACATACAATTTGTATTCTGTAGAGAAGGTTACAATTCTGGCCTAGATAGAGCTGCTATCTCTCTTGTGTCTTATGGCCCTTAAAATGGCTATATAAACATTATACAGACAATCAACATCATCCCAGTGAATCATCGGTATAGGTATCATATGTAAAGGTATAGTTTATAGGTATCATATGTAAAGGTATAGTTTATAGGTATCATAGGTAAAGGTATAGTTTATAGGTATCATAGGTAAAGATATAGTTTATAGGTATCATAGGTAAAGATATAGTTTATAGGTATCATAGGTAAAGATATAGTTTATAGGTATTTTTACATTTTTTATTTAACCAGGTAGGCTAGTTGAGAACATGTTCTCATTTACAACTGCGACCTGGCCAAGATAAAGCACAGCAGTTCGACACATACAACGACACAGTTACACATGGAATAAACAAACATACATTCAATAATACAGTAGAAAAAGTCTAGATACAGTGTGTGCAAATGAGGTAAGATAAGGGAGGTAAGTAAATAGGCCATGGTGGCGAAGTAATTACAATTTACAAATTAAACACTGGAGTGATTGATGCGCAGAAGACGAATGTGCAAGTAGAGATACTGGGGTGCAAAGGAGCAAGATAAATAAATACATACTGTAAGGGGAAGAGGTAGTTGCATGGGCTATTTACAGATGGGCTATGTACAGGTGCAGTGATCTGTGAGCTGCTCTGACAGCTGGTGCTTAAGGTTAGTGAGGGAGATAGGAGTCCCCAGCTTCAGTGATTTGTGCAGTTCGTTCCAGTCATTGGCAGGAGAGACCTGGAAGGAAAGGTGTCCAAATGAGGTGTTGGCTTTGGGGGTGACCAGTGAGATATACCTGCTGGAGCGCGTGCTGCGTGTGGGTGCTGCTATGGTGACCCGTGAGATATACCTGTTGGAGCGCGTGCTGCGTGTGGGTGCTGCTATGGTGACCCGTGAGATATACCTGCTGGAGGGAGCGCGTGCTGCGTGTGGGTGCTGCTATGGTGACCAGTGAGATATACCTGCTGAAGCGCGTGCTGCGTGTGGGTGCTGCTATGGTGACCCGTGAGATATACCTGCTGGAGCGCATGCTGCATGTGGGTGCTGCTATGGTGACCAGTGAGATATACCTGCTGGAGCGTGTGCTGCGTGTGGGTGTTACTATGGTGACCAGTGTGCTGAGATAAGGCAGGGCTTTACCTAGCAAAGACTTGTACTTTGCTTCTGTGGCCCATTTATTGCCTTACCTTTGCACACACTGTATGTAAAAAAAAATTCTACTGTGTTTTTCACTGTACGTTTGTTTATTCCATGTGTAACTCTGTGTTGTTGTTTGTGTTGCACTGCTTCGCTTTATCTTGGCCAGGTTGCAGTTGTAAATGAGAACATGTTCTCAACTAGCCTACCTGGTTAAGAGAGAGATATATATAGATATCTATATATAACTGTGATACCTATAAACTACACATATGATACCTATAAACTATACCTTTACCTATGATACATGCAGCATTAATGAACTATACCTATGATAACTATACCCATGACAACTACGACACCTACGACACCTACACCTACGACACCTACACCTACGACAACTACACCTACGACAACTACACCTACGACAACTACACCTACGACAACTACACCTACGACAACTACACCTACGACAACTACACCTACGACAACTACACCTACGACAACTACACCTACGACACCTACACCTACGACAACTACACCTACGACAACTACACCTACGACAACTACGACAACTACACCTACGACAACTACACCTACGACAACTACACCTACGACAACTACACCTACGATAACTACACCTACGATAACTACACCTACGATAACTACACCTACGATAACTACACCTACGATAACTACACCTACGATAACTACACCTACGATAACTACACCTACGATAACTACACCTACGATAACTACACCTACGATAACTACACCTACGATAACTACAAACTATATCTATTATAACTATAAACTATATCTATAAACTATATCTATACCTGCACATGTTTTCCAGCTCAGCTTAATAAGGATCCGCCCCTTTTTTTTTCAATTTTCACCTAAAATGACACCCAAATCTAACTGCCTGTAGCTCAGGACCTGAAGCAAAAATTACATATTTTTGATACCATTTGAAAGGAAACACTGAAGTTTGTGGAAATTTGAAAGGAATGTAGGAGAATATAACACAATATATCTGGTAAAATAAATTACAAAGAAAAAAAACCACCATTCTTTTGTATTTGTTTTGTACCATCGTCTTTGAAATGCAAGAGAAGGGCCATAATGTATTATTCCAGCCCAGCTGTGTAGCGATGTATGGCAGCAGTGTATTTGCAAAATGTTAGAATGATCCAATGAACCATTTAATTTATGTTCAAAATGTTGTACCAAGACTGCCAATACGTGCCTAATATGTTTATTTTATTTTCTTGTTCAAAACTGTGCACTCTCCTCAAACAATAGTAAGGTATTCTTTCGCTGTAGCTACTGTAAGGTATTCTTTTTACATAGCTACTGTAAATTGGACAGTGCAGTTAGATTAACAAGAATTTAAGCTTTCTGCCAGTATCAGATATGTCTATGTCCTGGGAAATGTTCTTGTTAATTACAACCTCATGCTAATCTCATTAACCTAGGTTTGCTCAACCGTCCCATGGAAGGGACACCGATCCCAAATAAGTTTTTTAAAAACCAGCCCGTTGTTACCATAGGGACTCACAACTTGCCCAATGGAGGTCTTGATGCATTAAATCAGGTCGTACCAGAGGTGGCCAGGCTGATCACTCAAGCCTCCAGGCAGGGCCTAACACATCCCATCCACATGCAGCCTACAGTATGTTGCATGGGTTTCGTTGTACGTATGGGGCCATATGGTGGTGCTGGTGCTATACGTCAGATCATAACTCTTTGCATGGCCGTAGTGTGTTTAAGATCAGGGAGTGCATGACAGTGGCGGAGATGGGAATGATAATTAGCCTTTAATGACTATCTCACTTCCCTGACTGCAGCCCTTGGGCTTCTCAGAGTATCCAGAGTTATGAGGCTTTACTATACAAAGCTACAGACAGCTTTAGTAGCAACACACAGCTATGGTATATTTAGTAGCTACACACAGCTATGGCATATTTAGTAGCTACACACAGCTATGGTATATTTAGTAGCTACACACAGCTATGGTATATTTAGTAGCTACACACAGCTATGGTATATTTAGTAGCTACACACAGCTATGGTATATTTAGTAGCTACACACAGCTATGGTATATTTAGTAGCAACACACAGCTATGGTATATTTAGTAGCAACACACAGCTATGGTATATTTAGTAGCAACACACAGCTATGGTATATTTAGTAGCTACACACAGCTATGGTATATTTAGTAGCAACACACAGCTATGGTATATTTAGTAGCAACACACAGCTATGGTATATTTAGTAGCCACACACAGCTATGGTATATTTAGTAGCCACACACAGCTATGGTATATTTAGTAGCTACACACAGCTATGGTATATTTAGTAGCTACACACAGCTATGGTATATTTAGTAGCTACACACAGCTATGGTATATTTAGTAGCTACACACAGCTATGGTATATTTAGTAGCTACACACAGCTATGGTATATTTAGTAGCTACACACAGCTATGGTATATTTAGTAGCTACACACAGCTATGGTATATTTAGTAGCTACACACAGCTATGGTATATTTAGTAGCTACACACAGCTATGGTATATTTAGTAGCTACACACAGCTATGATATATTTAGTAGCTACACACAGCTATGATATATTTAGTAGCTACACACAGCTATGGTATATTTAGTAGCTACACACAGCTATGGTATATTTAGTAGCTACACACAGCTATGGTATATTTAGTAGCAACATACAGCTATGGTATATTTAGTAGCAACATACAGCTATGGTATATTTAGTAGCTACACACAGCTATGGTATATTTTGTCACGTTCTTTCAAAATCGAACCCAGAAGCAGACCAGGACAAGGAGAGTAGGAAGAAGGTGAGTATTTACAAGTGAATGTGAATGGGTAGATATATCCAGGTGGCGTAGCGGGCAGCGGTGGTGAGTTAATGGGAGTAAATAGGTGGATCCAATGGGGTAGCGGAATCCTCCGACGACCAGACGGGAATGGGGTAAATGATCCGGGTGAGTAACTGAAGACAGAACAAACGGAGGTAAGTTTAAGGCAAGCAATACGTAACAAACAACAAAACAAATTCTATCCAACTTGAGGCTGAATCTATGGCACAACATTCTGTTCATGGCTAACGATCCGGCAGGGAATGGATGTCAGGTCAGAGCTTTTGAAGGGGAGAGGTGATGATCAGGACAGGTGTGCAGATTACTGATGGGATACAGGTGCGGGTGAACATCGATCTCCCAACAAGCTAATTCGCCCGGCAACCAGACAGGGTGCGTTCCAGGACACCGGAAACACACTCCAGGACAGAAACACAGGCAAACACAGACTCAGGAAGCGGGATTCGTGACATATTTAGTAGCTACACACAGCTATGGTATATTTAGTAGCTACACACAGCTATGGTATATTTAGTAGCTACACACAGCTATGGTATATTTAGTAGCTACACACAGCTATGATATATTTAGTAGCTACACACAGCTATGGTATATTTAGTAGCTACACACAGCTATGGTATATTTAGTAGCTACACACAGCTATGGTATATTTAGTAGCTACACACAGCTATGGTATATTTAGTAGCTACACACAGCTATGGTATATTTAGTAGCTACACACAGCTATGGTATATTTAGTAGCTACTAGCTAGTGTTGCACATTGGCACAGGATAAAAACTGTGGTCTGCTGCTTTTTCATACAACATTTCTAACCACAGTGAAACGCCTGTTTTTGTCCTGTACAATGAACCCCTATCCCAACGGAGAGCAAATGTGGCAGCCTTTTACCTGCTTCAGCGGGCTTTCTGCTTTGTTTGCAAGTACAGTACACCCATGCCATCCACAAGACAAAGTACAGTACTGTACATTTCCTTTCAACATTTCTCTCTCCTCTCTATTTCTTTCTCATCCTCTCTCCTCTCTCTTTCTTTCTCATCCTCTCTCCTCTCTCTTTCTTTCTCATCCCCTCTCCTCTCTTTCTTTCTCATCCTCTCTCCTCTCCTCTCTCTTTCTCATCCCCTCTCCTCTCTCTTTCTTTCTCATCCCATCTCTCTCTTTCTTTCTCATCCCCTCTCCTCTCTTTCTTTCTCATCCTCTCTCCTCTCTCTTTCGTTCTCATCCCCTCTCCTCTCTCTTTCTTTCTCATCCCATCTCCTCTCTCTTTCTTTCTCATCCTCTCTCCTCTCTCTTTCTTTCTCATCCTCTCTCCTCTATCTTTCTTTCTCATCCTCTCTCCTCTCTCTTTTTTTCTCATCTTCTCTCCTCTCTCTTTCTTTCTCATCCCCTCTCCTCTCTCTTTCTTTCTCATCCTCTCTCCTCTCTCTTTCTTTCTCATCCCCTCCCCTCTCTCTTTCTTTCTCATCCCCTCTCCTCTCTCTTTCTTTCTCGTCCCCTCTCCTTTTTCTCCTGTATTTCTTTCTCTCTGTCACACACACACACACACACACACACACACACACACACACACAGACAGACAGACAGACAGACAGACAGACAGACAGACAGACAGACAGACAGACAGACAGACAGACAGACAGACAGACAGACAGACAGACAGACAGACAGACAGACAGACTGTAATAGACACAGATATATTTGAATGGAAAGATGGGAGAAGAAAAATGGCACAGGATAATCACGGTGAAGCATTACCAACCATTACTTCTGGTTGTCACTTGGATTCTGCCATGGCTCCTGGATCCCTCTCTCTCTCTCTTCGTCTCTCCTCGCATGTTACATCTCTGTCTTCCTCTCTCTCTCTCTCTCTCTCTCTCTCTCTCTCTCTCTCTCCCTTTCTCTTCTCTCTCTCTTTATCTCTTTATCGCTCTCCCTTTCTCCTCTCTCTTTATCTCTTTATCTCTCCACCTTTCTCCTCTCTTTATCTCTCCCTTTCTCCTCTCTCTTCATCTCTTTCCCTCTCTCCCATTTTCCTCCCTCTCTCTCTCTTTCTCCTCTCTTTATCTCTTTCTCTCACCCCCTTTCTCCTGTCTCTCTTTCTCCTCTCTTCATGTGTCTCCTTCTCCTCTCTTTATCTCTCCTTTTCTCTTCTCTCTATCTCTTTCTCTCCCCCTTTCTCCTCTCTTTATCTGTCTCCCTTTCTCCTCTCTCTCTTCATCTCTTTCTGTCTCTCCCCTTTTCCTCTCTCTTTATCTCTTTCTCTCTCTCCCTTTCTCATCTCTCTCTTTGTCTCTTTCTCTCTCTCCCTTTCTCTTCTCTCTCTCTTTATCTCTTTCTCTGTACTCCCTTTCTCCTCTCTCTCTATCTCTCTCCATTTCATTATTTTTCTGCTCCTCCAGTAAACAAGGAACCTCACATGGATTCCTCCTTTGCTTTCAGCATGGCTGACAGATGGGAGGAATCCATTCCTAGGATGACCTTGGTACAACATTAGATTACTCACTCAAATGGATGGGTTCAAACACAGCTACAACCGGTAAAGCTACATAACAGTTTGAAGAGCCATGCAACATTTCCGTCTACTTTTCCTCAAATTAAGTATCCAGGGAGACAGCATCAGTGAGAGAGGGAGAGAGAGAGAGAGAGAGAGAGAGGGGGGGGGGGTAGGAAGTGAGGCTGGGTTTATCTCTTTCTCTCACCCCCTTTCTCCTGTCTCTCTTTCTTTCTTTCTTTCTTTCTTTCTCTTTCTCTCTCTCTCTCTCTCACTCTCTCTCTCTCTCTTTCTCTCTCTCTCTCTCTCTCTCTCTCTCTCTCTCTCTCTCTCTTTCTCTCATTTGATTCAATTCGAGGACTTTATTGGCATAGGAAACATATTGTAACATTGCCAAAGCAAGTGAAGTAGATAATAAATGTACAGTAAACATTACACTCACGAAAGATCCAAAATAATAAAAACATTTCAAATGGGATATTATGTGCCAATAGTTAAAGTACAAAAGGGGAAAATAAATAAATATGTGTCTCTAATATGGTCATACATTTGGCATTAGGGTGGTAAGTGCAGCTCAGTTTCCACCTCATTTTGTGGGCAGTGTGCACGTAGCCTGTCTTCTCTTGGCCTACGTCTTTCTCTCTCTGCCCCCCCCCCCCCCCCCCCCTCCTCAGCTCGGACTCGCTGACCAGAGATAGCCTTCTCCACTGTAACTTCCTGTCACTATCCTCAAGAGGAGAGCAGAGGGCCTAATCCTTTGAGAGATAAGATATATGCTCTCCCCTACATCACACCTGGAACCTGCCCTATTGAAAGTGAAATCTCAAATGACGCTTCATTCAAGAGCGCGAACCATCTCTTAACCTGTAAGTGTGTTTCTGTGTGTGTATGTGTGTGTGTGTGTGTGGACCGATTCGACCTGACAGTCCTCCTCGTTTAGCAGACTGGACACTTTCCTCTCTGCCATCTCCACTCCTCCTCTCTCTCTCCTCTTTCCCTTTCAGCCCAAACACAACAAGACATCTAAACCTGTAATGGTTGTCTGAAAGAACAGATGATTTTCAGGGGGGGTAAATGTTATTATAGATGTTACTGTAAGTTAACTATTTCTAGAATATGTCTTGTGATTGCTTTGACATGCAAACCAGCATAAATATGCCTGAATGTAGCAGAACAATATTGCAAAAGGAATCATGTGGAAATGTTGTAATTAGACAGGTTGAGAAACCATTTTACTTTGGCAGGCAGGTCAAAACAGCTGAAGTCTAGTTATCTGAATAGCTACCAAATCCATCCACAAGGACCAAATACATCCACAAGGACCAAATACATCCACAAGGACCAAATACATCCACAAGTTCCAAATCCATCCACAAGGTCCTAATCCATCCACAAGGACCAAATACATCCACAAGGACCAAATACATCCACAAGGACCAAATACATCCACAAGGACCAAATACATCCACAAGTTCCAAATCCATCCACAAGGACCAAATACATCCACAAGGTCCTAATCCATCCACAAGGTCCAAATCCATCCACAAGGTCCTAATCCATCCACAAGGACCAAATACATCCACAAGGACCAAATACATCCACAAGGACCAAATACATCCACAAGGTCCTAATCCATCCACAAGGACCAAATACATCCACAAGGACCAAATACATCCACAAGGTCCTAATCCATCCACAAGGTCCAAATCCATCCACAAGGTCCTAATCCATCCACAAGGACCAAATCCATCCACAAGGACCAAATACATCCACAAGGTCCTAATCCATCCACAAGGTCCAAATCCATCCACAAGGACCAAATACATCCACAAGGACCAAATCCATCCACAAGGTCCAAATCCATCCACAAGGTTCAGAGAAAGACGTAGGCCAAGAGAAGACAGGCTATGTGCACACTGCCCACAAAATGAGGTGGAAACTGAGCTGCACTTACCACCCTAATGCCAAATGTATGACCATATTAGAGACACATATTTATTTATTTTCCCCTTTTGTACTTTAACTATTGGCACATAATATCCCATTTGAAATGTTTTTATTATTTTGAATCTTTCGTGAGTGTAATGTTTACTGTACATGTGTTCTGCCACTGTGACGTCTCTGTTAAGGGCCAGACAGCATTCCAGTCTGCTCTTGGTTGATTCTTTCCAATGTGTCAAGTAGTTCTCTTTTTGTTTTCTAATAATTTAGTTGGGTCTCATTGTGCTGCTGTCCTGGGGCTCTGTGGTGTCTGCTTGTTTTTGTGAACAGAGCCCCGGATCCAGCTGGCTGATAGGACTCTTCTCTGTGTTCATTCCTTGCAAGTTAAGGCTTTGTGATGGAAGGTTAGGGCATCGCTTTCCTTTAGGTGGTTGTGGAATTTAACATGTTTTTTCTGGATTTTGATCATTTGTGGGTATAGTCCTAATTATGCTCTGCATGCATTATTTGGGGTTTTGCGTGGTAGTCTGAGGAATTTTTTGCAGAATTCTGCATGCGTAGGCTCAAATGGGTGTTTGTCCATTTTTGTGAAGTCTTGGTTGGTGAGTGGACCTCAGACCTCACAACAATAGAGGGCAATGGGTTCAATTACTGAGTATTTTTTTGCAAGGTCCGAATTCGAATGTCAAATGTTTATGTTCCTTTTGATGCCTTCTCTCTCTCTCTCTCTCTCTCTCTCTATCTCTCTCTCTCTCTCTCTCTCTCTCTTGGTCTCACTCTCTCTCTCTCTCTCTCTCTCTCTCTCTCTCTCTCTCTCTCGGTCTCACTCTCTCTCTCTCTCGCTCTCTCTCTCTCTCTCTCTCTCTCTCTCTCTTGCCCAGATGGTTAGTGGTGCTGCCAGCTCAATTACAAACACCACTGCAGACCAGGAAGCTGCTAGAAAGCAGGGGAAGAAGCAGCCTTATCAAGACCATTTACCAGATCACTGTTTGAACCTTCACAGAGGTACTGCATGCTGCATCATACGCTACATTATAAAGGCCCCATACCAACACACATGTTGAGTAGACCACTGGCTGTCCCTAGGGGGCCATCGCCATTTCACCCTCCAGCAAAGTTCTTTACTGTTCATTCCAATCAGCCATCATAGCCAGGGCAGAAACAGCTGTGCACGTTGAGAGCCACCCCATGTTAAAGGGGCTGCCAACTGAACACAGAACTGTGAAAGGAAATTAACTGCCCTACAGTCATTTGAAAAATACACTCATGTCATTATGTATGTGCATGTTAATGTCCAAATTCAGTGTACATGGCGTGCAATGTACTCAAACGGCTTGGTTTATTAGATTTAAAAAAAAATCAATTTGCTCTGTTTACATTGATGAGAGACACTGGAAAACACCACACTCCAGTCTAGCTTTTTTAGGCAGGGGTTCCTCGCCTCACATATTGTCGGGACATAGCTCTATAGCATATAGAACAACATCTTTTTCAATGCAGTAGTCCTGTCTCTATAGTACTGACTGTTGTTAAAATAATGCAAGCTGATACTCAAGCTGTCTCCAGTGTTTGAGGGCTGGTGCCTGTCTTGCTTTGGGGTGTGCTGCTACAGTTACACCTCAGTGTTTTTTCATCACTGAGAAGGAGAGGTAACTTTGAACTTCAACCAGCACCTGTTCTCTTGAGAATAGTTCAAAGTCACACAACGCTTTGTACTTCTCCTTGAAGCATTTGATGTTCTATGCCTTCAGAAACGTACAACATCCATGGGTTTCCTGGTTTTCAACTAGCTATCATGGATGCCATGAAGCCAAACGTAGACAGTGAATCCTCATCTTTTTCAGAGAGAGACAGAAAGATTGAGAGAGATGGAGGGAGAGAGAGAGGTCGAGGGAAAGAGGGAGAAAGAGGGGGAACACGGACATAAAGAAGACGCGCATTGGCAAATGAATGTGTCAGCCTCGTGTCATTATTTCCGTGTTAAGTCTGAGTAAATGTCACCTCTGTTTTAACTATTCTCAGTACATACTCCAGACACACTTACAAAGATATGAATCACAGAGATAACAGAACTCCAACCCTTGTCCCCACAGAGAATCAATAAGTCAAAGATAACCAAACCCCTGCCTCGCAGTTCAGTTCATACATTACCATTTGTTTGGTGCATCACTCTCTAAATATAATCTTGATTTGGATTTATGTTTATTGAATAAGGAGAGAGAGAGAGAGAGAGAGAGAGAGAGAGGGAGAGAGTGAGCCCGAGAGAGAGATGGAGAGAGAGAGAGAGATGGAGAGAGAGAGAGAGAGAGAGAGAGAGAGAGAGAGAGGGAGAGAGAGAGAGAGTGAGTGAGACCGAGAGAGATGAAGAGAGAGAGAGAGATGAAGAGAGAGGGAGAGAGATGAAGAGAGAGAGAGAGAGAGAGAGAGAGAGAGAGATGAAGAGAGAGAGAGAGATGAAGAGAGAGATTGAGATCAGAGGTGAGGATCTGGGAGAGGGGAGGAAGGTGGATATGAGGACAAAATGCTTTAATCACTTCGCCCCAAGGCTGTACAGGGCTGCAGTCGTGGTGACACTGGTGTTTATCGTCAGGAAGCATCTGAAATAGATGTACGCTTGCCTCGCCACCACACAATTTATCACCGTCACTGAGAGATCTATGGGATGCTTCTGAGCGACTAGCTACACCACTCTGACCTTGGGGGACTTCCTGGATACATGGGGAACTTTAACGACTGACTGAGGCAGGAAGTTACTGATATCGGCCATGTTTTCCTCCCGACCTCCCCTTCGGACACACACAATAATAGGTGCAAGATGGGATACATTGGACTAGATGGAATTCCATTTTCTCATGAAGTTAAAGTCTAAATAAAAATAGTTATATTTACATTGCTGATCCACCATAACAGCTGTGACTACATTGCTTCAGGTTCTACATAGATGGTGCAATAGTGCTGTGTGAATATGCCTTTAGTGTCATTAGTAACTATTGTCTGGCAGTAGTGGTAGTATAAGCAGTAGACTGTGTGAATATGGACAATATGGCCAATGGCAAGGAACAAGGCTGATGGGTCTTAGTGAGCAGAGCACATTAGTGAGCGTGGGTATTTTTAACTGTCCATAAACCGAGGTGCTTCTGGTAAATAGCACTGTGGGTAATTATGAGAGGCAGCTCATTCAATGTAGTTTTTGTGGCAGCTGATTTCATCTTTCTCCCTCTGTCTCTTCCCCTATCTCTCCCCCCATCTCTCCCTCCGTCTCTCCCCCTTTCAATTTGCTGCCTGGTTGAAGACGCTGGAGAGACAATGCAAGGCCAGGGAAGGAGCCTGAGAACGTAAGCAGTACAAAAGCTCCTCATAATCAAGAGTGATCGGACTAGACTCACTAGAGCTGCAGTCATGATAACCTTACTTAGTATATCTTACATTTAGAGCAGCGGGAGAAGGAGAAAGAAAGGAGGGGAGGGAGGTGAGATAAATAGCAGAGAGAGGGATAAGTGGACAGGTATGAGTGGAGATAATGTTGTTATTATAGACATAATTGATCAATTGATAAATTCTTATTTGTATAGGCGAGTTCTTTTAATTAAGTAATTAGTTGCAGAAGGCTTATTAAAGACAATCACAAATAGTGAACACAGGTTCACAACATAATTCATAAGTTACCCAGACAAATTCATTTCGTTAAGAGTTATGAACCAGTTTGCCAGAAACTGGGCTCTGCCTGGCAGAAATTGAACATTAGAAGGGAATTTATCTAGCAGTGAACTTTAATTAAAGTACTAATAGCCCACAGCTTAAAGAAAGCCAAATAGGCAATTGGTTAATCTGTTTTAATTACTTAACTCTCAGATGAATTATTAATTGAATGGTATACAATGCCTTTCACATTTCAAACCAGTTATAAGGAATCAAACTCTCCTTTAGGTGGAGGGGAGTCAGGGGACCAAGGAGTTAAAAACACCTCTCCTTTTAAAAACAAATGTCTGTCTTAAACATATCATTTTACATGAGGTCTTTATCTGAAGACTTGTTGAGAATACATGGAATATGAATCCATTTCCAATACATCCTATTTAAAACACGTTACTGGTCACGTCTGGGTGGCTAGATCTCTCTGCATTGATCCAGAGATGGACTACACTCAAAAGATGGAGTGGGAGGTAGAGTTTGTGTTTGTGTTGTGTTGAGTGAGTGAGTGAGTGAGTGAGTGAGTACCCTCCTCTCCTTCCCATCCTTCTACCCCCCCCCCGTTTTGTATTGTGACTCTCCATGTACTGTTCAGGTCCTGGAACATTAGACCAAACAGCCTCTGTGGAGCAATATTTGTACCTAGCTTCAAGCTGCATGCCAAATCAGAAGCTTATTTTGTTCAATCATTACAAACTCTTGTTGCTTTGCATAATAGAGACCCATACATGTACAGTATGATGTTACACTGGATACTCAGTCAGATAATCATGTTTCCATGTTAGAGGCAAGACATGTTCCAGAGGGGAAAGGAACAAAATGGAAACACAAATGAGAGGCAGAAATCAGTGTGTCTGATTTCCAGGTCTGCCTTGGAGTGTGTTTGTGTATGTTTGTGTGTGATTGTTCCTTTAGAACAGTATTACTAATCAAGTCACCACGTAGACATTACTATTTTGCTATGGGCATGTAAACATCCATCCCTAGCTGCATGTACTGATAAACATGATACAAGAGAATGAAATGCCTAATGTGATTTCTCTGAATGTCTTTGAGTGTGGTGGATCCAGTGGAAAGTGAAATGTGTTGTTGTGTTTAATGTCGCCTCATTTGCTTTATGAAATACCTTCAGACGCAAAGCAAAGGGCAACTTTCACAGCTCCATGAGATGAAAAAGTGGCTTTTTTCCAAACAATTACATTGTTGACTGCCTTTATTTGCTCCTTGATTGAGCAGTGCAGGCAGACAGAAGCAGACAGATTACAAGTGTGTGTGTGTGTGTGTGTGTGTGTGTGTGTGTGTGTGTGTGTGTGTGTGTGCGTGCGTGCGTGCGTGCGTGCGTGCGTGCGTGTGTGTGCGTGCGTGCGTGCGTGTGTACGTGTAGGCAGAAATGGAGCAGACAGTTTAATTAACTAGTTAACTGAAAACCGTTATTCTTAGAATGCTGTCACTTTGATGGATGATGGGTGATGGATGATGGATGATGGGTGATGGATGATGGATGGCTCATTAAAGTCTATGAGATGGCTATCAGTATACAACAACCACAAACCACTAAAAAATAACCACAAAACACCAGCAACACACACACACCAAACCCACAGTTACTTCTAGTAGGCTGTTGGGAACACACGCAGCATGTGAAAGCGACGATGATGAAGAAACATAATTAATTGAGGGTTGTGGAGGAGGAGGGGAAAAAGAGCTGCCTGCGTATCATGCCAACCGCTGTCTCAAATTGCCTGGCTTCAGCATCTTTTGATGAGATTTCTCATTAGAGGTCTATACAGCCCAGACTTTGGAAATATCACAGAATTAATGAAAAAGGATAGGAATGGAGAAAGTGGGCTGCCAATGGTAGGACAGAAGAGGGACTCAGTGTAATCATTGTTCTGATCAGTGTATCATTGTCTTTCTGTCTCTTGACGGCGGTTGTCTCTTGACGGCGGTGGTCAGCGTTGGCCTCTCGTTTGGTGTGTGTGTGTGTGTGTGTGTGTGTGTGTGTGTGTGTGTGTGTGTGTGTGTGTGTGTGTGCGTGCGTGCGTGTGTTTATTGTGTGTGACTCCCAGGCCAGTTGGTTAGTTGTTTATGTTGATAGAGTATTTAGCCTGGTTGCTGTGGTGAGGTTCACAGGATTCATCTACTTGGTAGGGTTTTGAATGCTCACCAGGCTTCTGTGTTTTCAGCTCTTTTTATCAGCTCCTTTTCACGTTTAGATTAGGAGATTTCCAACTGAGTTTATCTGTGTTTTTCTCCCGTCAAGCATACAGTCTTTTGCTTCAAGCAGAGAAAAATACAAAATTCCCCATCTACCTCACAGTGTCGACCATTGTCCGCCTCAGAACATTTTTTGAGGTCACTCACACACAACTTTTGAGGTCACTCACACACAACTCAGTTGGAGTCAGTTCCAAGATGGCGCAGCAATAGGACGTCTGTTCGTCTTGTCCCGTCCCATGTATAAAGATTTTTCTTTGTGTATATTTCGTATATATTTAATTAAAAATAAGTTTTTATCTCAATTTCCATCTACGCACTGAACATACTCTCCTGCAACCTGCCTCTCACCCAATGTGGTACGGATCTGTATTTTTTACACTTTAGAACTGGAACCCCCATCAGAAGCTAGCCAGCTAACTAGCTACTAGCTAGTAGTCAGTTAGCCACTGCTAGCGGTCATCAACGTTAACTCGGACATCAGCCAGCCTCAGCTCGGTCAATACCTGCCAGTCTGCACAGCGCGATATCAACCCAGAGCATATCGGACTGCTTTTTCTCTACCACATCTCCGGATTTCTACCGCAAGCTCTGAACCTTTACGCCGGATCATCGCAGCTAGCTAGCTGCTATCCGAGTGGCTACTCCTGGCTAACGTCGCTGTCCCGAAGCAAGCACCAGTTAGGCTGGAGCTAGCCTGGAACTAGGCCCATCTCTTGCCTAGCTGAAGAGGTCCATCAGCCAATTCTTGGGCTACAATATCTATTTTGCCAATTGGCCTAGAACCTTTTACTGCCGGCACGGAGCCCCGCTGATCCATCATGACTGGTCTGCCGACGTAACCGTCTGAGGGGGTTTCAACAGGCTCTTCTGTTGCGATGTCCCCCAAAGGCCCATCTACTAGCCTGCTAGCCCCGGACTGCTAGCTGTCTGAATTGCCGTGTCTCCAGCTCACCTAGCTACTCACTGGACAATATGATCACTCGGCTACACATGCCTCTCCCTAATGTCAATATTCCTGGTCCATTTCTGTTTTGGTTAGGGATTATTGTAGAGCCTCCAGCCCTACTCAATATGCCTGAGCTAGCCCTTTTGTTCCACCCCCGACACATGCAGTGACCTCACCTGGCTTAATGGTGCCGCTAGAGACAAAACCTCTCTCATTGTCACTCAATGTCTAGGTTTATCTCCATCGTATTCACTTCCTACCATACCCACATTATGCCTTGAATCTATTCTTCCGCTTCCAGAAATCTGCTCCCTTTCCTCTCTACTCTGAACGCACTAGACGACCAGTTCTTATAACCTTTAGCCGTACCCTTATCCTACTCCTCCTCTGTTCCTCTGGTGATGTAAAGGTTAACCCAGCCCCTGCAGCCCCTAGCTCCACTCCCATTCCCCAGGCGCTCTCATTTGTTGACTTCTGTAACCGAAAAAGCCTTGGTTTCATGCATGTTAACATTAGAAGCCTCCTCCCTAAGATTGTTTTATTCACTGCTTTAGCACACTTCGCCAACCGGGATGTCCTAGCTGTGCCTGAATCCTGGCTTAGGAAGGCCACCAAAAATCCAGAAATGTCCATCCCTAACTATAACATTTTCCTACAAGATAGAACTGCCAAAGGGGGAAGAATTGCAATCTACTGCGGAGATAGATCTATGTTATACTATCCAGGTCTGTGCCCAAACAATTGGAGCTTCTACTATTAAAAATCCACCTTTCCAGAAACAAGTCTCTCACTATTGCCGCTTGTTATAGACCCCCTTCTGCCCTCAGCTGTGCCCTAGACACCATATGTGAATTGATTGCCCCCCATCTATTCGTACTAGGTGACCTAAACTTGGACATGCTTAACACCCTGGCCGTCCTACAATCTAAGCTAGATGCCCTCAATCTCACACAAATTATCAAGGAACCTACGAGGTACAACCCTAAATTCATAACCATGGGCACCCTCTTAGATATCATCCTGACCAACTTGTCCTCTAAATACACCTCTGCTGTCTTCAGCCAGGATCTCAGCGATTGCCTCATTGCCTGGATGCGTAATCGGTCCGCAGTCAAACGACCACCCCTCATCACTGTCAAACGCTCCCTAAAACACTTCAGCAAGCAGGCCTTTCTAATCGACCTGGCCTAGGTATGCTGGAAGGATATTGACCTCATCCCGTCAGTAGAGGATGCCTGGTTGCTCTTTTAATTAAAGTGCTTTCCTCACCATCTTAAATAAGCATGCTCCATTCAAAAAATGTAGAACTAAGAACAGATATAGCCCTTGGTTCACCCCAGACTTGACTGCCCTTGACCAGCACAAAAACATCCTGTGGCGTTCTGCATTAGCATCGAATAGCACCTCCGATATGCAACTTTTCAGGGAAGTCAGGAACAAATATACCCAGGCAGTTAGGAAAGCTAAAGCTAGCTTTTGCAAACAGAAATTTGAATCTTGTAGCAACTCGCAGCAACTCGCCCAAGCCCCCATGCCTCTCCTTAACCCAAATCCAGACAGCTGATGATCTGAAAGAGCTGCAAAATCTGGATCCCAATAAATCAGCTGGGCTAGACAATCCCTCTCTCTCTAAAATTATCCACCGAAATTGTTGCAACCCCTATTACTAGCCTATTCAACCTATTTTTCATATCGTCGGAGAACAACAAAGATTGGAAAGCAGCTCGTCCCCTTCTTCAAAGGGGGAGATACTCTAGACCCAAACTGTTATAGACCTTTATCCATCCTGCCCTGCGTTTCTAAAATCTTCAAAAGCCAAGTTAACAAACAGATCCCCGATCATTTTGAATCCCACCGTACTTTCTCCACTATGCAATCTGGTTTCTGAGCTGGTCATGGGTGCACCTCAGCCATGCTCAAGATCCTAAACTGCCATCAATAAACTGCCATCAATAACTGCCATCAATAAAAGACAGTACTGTGCATCCGTCCCCATCGACCTGACCAAGGCTTTTGACTATATAAATATCTGCATTCTTATTGGCAGACTCAATACCCTTGGCTTCTCAAATGACTAACTCACCTGGTTCACCAACTGCTTCGCTGATACAGTTCAGTGTGTTAAATTGGAGGGCCTGTTGTCCGGACCTCTGGCAGTCTCTATAGGGGTGCCACAGGGTTAAATTCTCGGGCCGACTCTTTTCTCTGTATATTTTAATGATGTCGCTTTTTCTGCGGGTGATTCTGTGATCCACCTCTACGCAGACGACAGAATTCTGTATACATCTGGCCCTTCGTTGGATCCTGTGCTAACAAACCTCCAAATGAGCTTCAATGCCATACAAAACTCCTTCCGAGGCCTCCAACTGCTTTTAAATGCAAGTAAAACTAAGTGCATGCTCTTAAACAGATTGCTGCCCCCACCCTCCCGCCCGACTAGCATCACTACTCTGGATGGTTCTGACCTATAATATGTGGACAACTACAAATATCTAGGTTTCTGGTTGGACTGTAAACTCTCCTTCCAGACTCACATCAAGCATCTCCAATCCAAAATGAAATATAGAATCGGTTTCCTATTTTGCAACAAAGTCCCCTTTACTCATGCTGCTAAACATATCCTCGTAAAACTGACTATCCTACTGATCCTTGACTTCGGCTATGTCATTTACAAAATAGCCTCCAGCACTCTACTCAGCAAACTGGATGCAGTCTATCACAGTGCCATCCGTTTTGTCACCAAAGCCCCATATATTACCCACCACTGTGACCTGTATGCCCCCGTTGGCTGGCCCTCACTACATATTCATCGCCAAACCCACTGGCTCCAGGTCATCTATAAGTCCATGCTAGGTAATGCCCCGCCTTATTTCAGCTCACTGGTCACCATTGCAACACCGACCAGTAGCATGCACTCCAGCAGGTATATCTCACTGGTCACCTCCAAAGCCAACACTTCCTTTGGCTGCATATCCTTCCAATTCTCTGCTGCCAATGACTGGAACGAATTGCAAAAATCACTGAAGCTGGAGTCTTATATCTCCCTCTCTAACTTTAAGCATCAGCTGTCAGAACAACTTACCGATCACTTTACCTGTACACAGACACCCAACTACCTCATCCCCATATTGTTATCCTCTTGCTCTTTTGCACCCCAGTATCTCTACTTGCACATCATCATCTGCACATCTATCCCTCCAGTGTTAATGTTAAATTGTAATTATTTCGCCTCCATGGCCTATTTATTGCCTTTCCTCCCTACTCTTCTACATTTGCACACACTGTACATAGATTGTTCTATTGTGTTATTGACTGTATGTTTGTTTATCCCATGTGTACCTCTGTGTTGTTGTTTTTGTCGCACTGCTTTGCTTTATCTTGGCCAGGCCGCAGTTGTAAATGAGAACTTGTTCTCAACTGGCCTAAATAAAAAACTTGCCTTTTGACACTAAATTCTTTACTTTCTCAAAACCCCTATACTCTTAGACTACATTCACTGTATCTCTCTTCAACCCTAAAGTTTTGTATTAGGCATTTGTATTAAGTCTCTTCCTGTTCAGTGTCATGTAATCTTTCTAGACACCATGCTTCTCCTCCTTGCCTCCTACATAGGTTATTTAAGTAAACATCTCCTGCTGTGGCTTCAGGGAACGTGTGGCCTACTCTAGCCGTAGCAGACAAAGACCCCATTCCATCAGGGAACGTGTGGCCTACTCTAGCCGTAGCAGACGAAGACCCCATTCCATCAGGGAATGTGTGGCCTACCCTAGCCGTAGCAGACAAAGACCCCATTCCTTCAGGGAATGTGTGGCCTACTCTAACCGTAGCAGACAAAGACCCCATTCCTTCAGGGAACGTGTGGCCTACTCTAGCCGTAGCAGACAAAGACCCCATTCCTTCAGGGAACGTGTGGCCTACTCTAGCCGTAGCAGACGAAGACCCCATTCCTTCAGGGAACGTGTGGCCTACTCTAGCCGTAGCAGACAAAGACCCCATTCCTTCAGGGAACGTGTGGCCTACTCTAGCCGTAGCAGACGAAGACCCCATTCCTTCAGGGAACGTGTGGCCTACTCTAGCCGTAGCAGACGAAGACCCCATTCCTTCAGGGAACATGTGGCCTACTCTAGCCGTAGCAGACAAAGACCCCATTCCTTCAGGGAACGTGTGGCCTACTCTAGCCATAGCAGTCAAAGACCCCATTCCTTCAGGGAACGTGTGGCCTACTCTACCTGTAGCAGACAAAGACCCCATTCCTTCAGGGAACGTGTGGCCTACTCTAGCCGTAGCAGAAAAATACCCCATTCCTTCAGGGAACTGTCAAGCTTCACAGTGATGACGTCACTGCACCTTCAGGGAACGTGTGGTTTATTCACTGCTCAGTAAAGATCTGGTTCCATCTGTTTAATTACTGTGAAGATTATCCGATTAACATTGCATTACCAGCTCCTGTTGTTCCTCAGTCACATGATCAACCCAGTGGAAGGAAGGCTGACTAGCGGCTTACTATGGTGAGGAATCACAAACGAATGGATGCTAATGTAGGTTTTGTTTCACAGAGCAAGCTCAATAATGAAGTAGGCAAACTTAGATAAATACTTGAAAATATCACTTGATTTTCATCTTTAGTTATCAGTTCCTAAAGAAGCTTTGGGTTGTTCAGAGTATAAATTTAGTTTGGGTTGTTAAGAGTATAAATTAGGTTTGGGTTGTTCAGAGTATAAATTAGGTTTGGGTTGGTCAGAGTATAAATTAGGTTTGGGTTGTTCAGAGTATAAATTAGGTTTGGGTTGTTCAGAGTATAAATTAGGTTTGGGTTGTTAAGAGTATAAATTAGGTTTGGGTTGTTCAGAGTATAAATTAGGTTTGGGTTGTTAAGAGTATAAATTAGGTTTGGGTTGTTCAGAGTATAAATTAGGTTTGGGTTGGTCAGAGTATAATTTAGGTTTGGGTTGTTAAGAGTATAAATTAGGTTTGGGTTGTTAAGAGTATCAATTAGGTTTGGGTTGTTCAGAGTATAAATTAGGTTTGGGTTGGTCAGAGTATAAATTAGGTTTGGGTTGTTCAGAGTATAAATTAGGTTTGGGTTGTTCAGAGTATAAATTAGGTTTGGGTTGTTAAGAGTATAAATTAGGTTTGGGTTGTTCAGAATATAAATTAGGTTTGGGTTGTTAAGAGTATAAATTAGGTTTGGGTTGTTCAGAGTATAAATTAGGTTTGGGTTGGTCAGAGTATAATTTAGGTTTGGGTTGTTAAGAGTATAAATTAGGTTTGGGTTGTTAAGAGTATAAATTAGGTTTGGGTTGGTCAGAGTATAAATTAGGTTTGGGTTGGTCAGAGTATAATTTAGGTTTGGGTTGTTAAGAGTATAAATTAGGTTTGGGTTGGTAAGAGTATAATTTAGGTTTGGGTTGGTCAGAGTATAAATTAGATTTGGGTTGGTCAGAGTATAAATTAGGTTTGGGTTGGTAAGAGTATAAATTAGGTTTGGGTTGTTAAGAGTATAAATTAGGTTTGGGTTGGTCAGAGTATAAATTAGGTTTGGGTTGGTAAGAGTATAAATTAGGTTTGGGTTGTTAAGAGTATAAATTAGGTTTGGGTTGGTCAGAGTATAAATTAGGTTTGGGTTGGTAAGAGTATAAATTAGGTTTGGGTTGTTAAGAGTATAAATTAGGTTTGGGTTGGTAAGAGTATAAATTAGGTTTGGGTTGCTAAGAGTATAATTTGGGTTTGGGTTGTTCAGAGTATAAATTAGGTTTGGGTTGTTAAGAGTATAAATTAGGTTTGGGTTGGTAAGAGTATAATTTAGGTTTGGGTTGGTCAGAGTATAATTTAGGTTTGGGTCTGTCAGAGTATAATTTAGGTTTGGGTTGGTCAGAGTATAATTTAGGTTTGGGTTGGTCAGAGTATAATTTAGGTTTGGGTTGGTCAGAGTATAATTTAGGTTTGGGTCTGTCAGAGTATAATTTAGGTTTGGGTTGGTCAGAGTATAATTTAGGTTTGGGTTGGTCAGAGTATAAATTAGGTTTGGGTTGGTCAGAGTATAAATTAGGTTTGGTTTGGTAAGAGTATAATTTGGGTTTGGGTTGGTCAGAGTATAGATTAGGTTTGGTTTGGTAAGAGTATAAATTAGGTTTGGGTTGGTCAGAGTATAAATTAGGTTTGGTTTGGTAAGAGTATAATTTAGGTTTGGTTTGGTAAGAG
>NC_143039.1:58261114-58326114 GCF_057628025.1 Oncorhynchus mykiss
TCATGAACATTCTATTGTCGTCCAACATCAAACTCATCATTGTCGTTAAGAAAAAGTATAAACACAAAAACTAAAGGCTGCATGACATCAACAGCCTGGTAGTCCAAAATATCATAACTGGTGTATTTTAACACCAATAAACTAATGCGTTTAAAAATGAATTTAGTATATGTTAATCTAGCAAACCAAACTAAAAGCAACTTTCTAAACAATGTTTTGGTTCGTTTCTAGCTTGTTAGCTAGCTAGCTACTCCAGGGAACTGTAACCAAACCGCTAACGGACAGGTTAGGCTGGAGGCTGGAAAAATCTCTGCAGAATGTGACTTGTGCAAGCAGATTTGTGACTGACTTATCGAACCCTCAAGAAAAGATAATCATTCTACTTTTCTCAAGAGTAGCTAACTGTAAAATGTCTATACAAGCACTGACGTCAATCCTGAAGGCAGTAGGCAGGTTTTATAAAGGGCAGTAAATATTCTTAATATCAACTAATAAATAGCAGTATATCTCAATTAACGAACACCTGTTAGAATAGAAAACATGTACCATTATAGACATTATAGACAGTAAAGACAGTAAAGACATTAAAGACATTATAGACAGTAAAGACATTATAGACAGTAAAGACAGTAAAGACATTATAGACAGTAAAGACATTATAGACAGTAAAGACAGTAAAGACATTATAGACAGTAAGGACAGTAAAGACAGTAAAGACATTATAGACAGTAAAGACAGTAAAGACATTAAAGACATTATAGACAGTAAAGACAGTAAAGACATTAAAGACATTATAGACAGTAAAGACATTATAGACAGTAAAGACAGTAAAGACATTATAGACAGTAAAGACAGTATAGACAGTAAAGATATTATAGACAGTAAAGACAGTAAAGACATTATAGACAGTAAAGACAGTATAGACAGTAAAGACAGTAAAGACATTATAGACAGTAAAGACAGTAAAGATATTATAGACAGTAAAGACATTATAGACAGTAAAGACAGTAAAGACATTATAGATAGTAAAGACATTAAAGACAGTAAAGACATTATAGACAGTAAAGACATTATAGACAGTAAAGACAGTAAAGACAGTAAAGACAGTATAGACAGTAAAGATATTATAGACAGTAAAGACAGTAAAGAAAGTAAAGACATTAAAGACAGTAAAGACAATATAGACAGTAAAGACAGTAAAGACAGTAAAGACATTATAGACAGTAAAGACAGTATAGACAGTATAGACATTATAGACAGTAAAGACATTATAGACATTATAGACATTATAGACAGTAAAGACATTATAGACAGTAAAGACAGTATAGACAGTATAGACATTATAGACAGTAAAGACAGTATAGACAGTAAAGACAGTATAGACATTATAGACAGTAAAGACATTATAGACAGTAAAGACAGTATAGACAGTATAGACAGTAAAGACAGTAAAGACATTATAGACATTATAGACATTATAGACATTATAGACAGTAAAGACATTATAGACAGTAAACACATTATAGACAGTAAAGACATTATAGATAGTAAAGACAGTAAAGACAGTAAAGACAGTAAAGACATTATAGACAGTAAACACATTATAGACAGTAAAGACATTATAGATAGTAAAGACAGTAAAGACAGTAAAGACAGTAAAGACATTATAGACAGTAAAGACAGTAAAGACAGAATCAACTTGGGGTAATAGTTTGAACTGGATAGTGGATTGCAGGAAGCAGGAATATTCACAGCCAAACAAATCACCAGCAGCCTATGAGAATCAGAGCACACAACTTGACGAGAGTTCTGATGTGCTCCGCAACGCGCGGTGTCTAATTAGCATGACAATGACATCATTAATGGACACTCAACCAGCCTGATTGTTAAATTACTGATTTTTCTCTCTTTCTCTCTCTTCTCTCTAGCTCTTTGTCTCTCTCTCTCTCTCTCTGTATTGTCAAAATAGCCTAGTATCTTGCTTTACCAATCAAAGGCTCATCACATGACATGTTTAAAAAGAGCCCCTCACCCCTTCTTTCCCCCGTCCCCCGTCCCTCGAATGGAGGCCATACTACACCTCGTTATCCTGCAGCTGTAAATTGCAGCCCCCTTCCTGGACTAGAATTTAAATTAAAACACTCACTGGATTAAAGACGCTACACTCACTGCAATCAGGCTCACTGATGAGGGTTTTCATACAGACTTTGGAGGATGAAAGCTAGGCGCTCGCTGGATAGGACCAGGGAATCGTTTTGTGTGAGTCATACGCTGCTGCTGGTTCTTTTGTGTTCTCAGATAGATTTAGCCCTGGCTGGCGGTTTTCAGTGCTTCAAATAAGTTGTGCCTTTCAATAAATGCAGTAGAATAACCATAGGGACTTTCAGGATACATTGTTATTCACTGGTATCTAACTTTGGAAATGTAAGATGAAAGTGTCAGCAGTGACTACACGAAGTTCAATATATAGTGGGATTCAGTAATAAAGAAAGAAGTGTGAAAACGCTAAACAACAGTCGTGATGACGAGTATCATAAACGGTAACAATGTTAATTTAGCATTATTCTTTTCTCCATATAAAATAGGCATGTAAACAGAGTTAAAGTGCCATACCTGCTTTAACCATCTTCAACATACTGTACCTGTACATACATACTGTACCGACCGGTACACACATAATATTATAGTCAGGGTTTGATTTGGTCTGCTGAGGTTCTTGACTTGATTGAGCTCCAATCATCATCGACAGTCACTGTGTGGCCTTCCCATGAAAGACAACATGAAAATGAATGTTTGATTTATGACATGGCCAAATTAAAAAGAATGATCTACGAATAGCGTGCTTGGCTCACCTTGGGAAACACTCACCACTGCTAAAATAAAAAGCATGTTTAGAATCCATCAATGACATGAGTCTAACGCTGCCACGACATGGCATGTTAAAGGGGTTCTAGTTTGGTTTTCTATCTTAAAACCTCTAACGGTTCCTGTGGGTGGATTATGACTTGAACTACTAGACTCTCAGACCTTCTGTGGTGAAAAGTTTTTAATCTCAACACTCCAGCTCAGACAACACAATCAAAACTGTCACAATGGTGGACCAATTCCTTCCCAAAATAGTGAGAATCTATTTCCAGGTGGGCCGAAATGTTCTTCTATCTGTCCATCCAAGTACTAGAAAATGTCCATCAAATTCCTATATTGTCAAAAGAATGTTATACTGTCATGTCTTTGCCATGTTCCAGAACCTCTTGAAGATATGGTTAACCTGAAATAAAGTCAAAAACCTCTCTTACTGTGAAAAGTTCAAAAGAGGGTCTATTCATTCTGTGAAGGAAGATATCCCTCCTCATCGTAGCAGGCAGAGAAGAGGGCTGGAGGTATTAATTTCTTGGGTCAGGTCTTAAATTGAGTTACACCATTTTCTCCCTGAGAAGATTAGAGGAAGAGGAAGGAGATAAGAGAAGGTCTGGCTGACTGTCCTCAGGTAGGATGGCCCCTCTCCTTCCCCTTCCTCATCCTCTTGAGCTGGTGAATGAAACCATAGCCTTGGGTGATATCATACCAATCACATCAACACTGCTGTGACTGAGTGGGTTTGAGTGCAGTATTAAGTAAGTGCTCTGTTGACTACTTACAACTGTGAGCACAAGCTATATCCAGGAGGATCTATATGTTAGGATAATAGAATAGAATAAAATATCATCAAGTAAATACCCAGTGAATAACAACAACAAAATGCATCTACACTGTTCTCATTGAGAATCGAAAACACAGTGGAAAAAGTTTGGAATGGGGGTACTTAATTTGTTTTCTGTGTGTTCCTCTCTTGGTTATGATTTCTAATTCAATTCTCTCATCTAAGCCTCATTTCAAAAGGTGGAAATGTGTTCCGTACATTGTAATAGAGTCAGAAATGGCCAACAACATAGTTAGAGGAGCAAGGCAGCCTGGCTCTAAAGAATGATGGTGTTGTTTGTTTCGTGTCCATTAACAGAACAACACCACTTCTATTAATTCCTCAGCTTAGGACTTTGTCCTAAATTGCACCCTATTCCCTATGTAGTGTACATATGGCCATTGGGCTCTGGTCAAAAGTGTATGGGCTCTGGTGCACTACGTAGGGAAAGGGGTGCAATTTGGAACCAGACTTGGTTTCGTACCATTCTTCCTAATTAATTTGGTTTTGTTTTTCCCACAACGCAAGCCTCTCTCTGCAAATTAATGATGCAGAAACAAAATATTGTTGAGACACTGATGTGCTTCATCTACATGGGGTGAAATTTCTATCATTAGGGAGGGAAAGCAAAGCGGCTGACGACTACAAAGTTTTGTGGCTGCCAGTGAGTGTAGGGGTCCTTCGCCCGCGGGGTGTGTTCTGTCAGTGAATTGATTAGACCACCAAAGAACTGGCATGATAGTCACGGTGAAAAATAATAAATGCATGTTTGCATTTCCTATACACATGCATCTTCCATGGCAAGTACTCTGTTTCTTTAGCACTCCCTACAATAGGGTACACGCCCTACAATAGGGTACACTCCCTACAATAGGGTACACTCCCTACAATAGGGTACACTCCCTACAATAGGGTACGCTCCCTACAATAGAGTACGCTCCCTACAATAGGGTACGCTCCCTACAATAGGGTACACTCCCTACAATAGGGTACACTCCCTACAATAACGTACACTCCCTACAATAACGTACACTCCCTACAATAGGTTACACTCCCTACAATAACGTACACTCCTTACAATAGGGTACACTCCCTACAATAGGGTACACTCCCTACAATAACGTACACTCCTTTCAATAGGGTACACTCCCTACAATAGGGTACACTCCCTACAATAGGGTACACTCCCTACAATAACGTACACTCCTTACAATAGGGTACACTCCCTACAATAGGGTACACTCCCTACAATAACGTACACTCCCTACAATAGGGTACACTCCCTACAATAGGGTACACTCCCTACAATAGGGTACACTCCTTACAATAGCGTACACTCCCTACAATAAGGTACACTCCCTACAATAAGGTACACTCCCTACAGTAAGGTACACTCCATACAAAAAGGTACACTCCATACAATAGGGTACACTCCCTACAAAATAGGGTACACTCCCTACAATAGGGTACACTCCCTACAATAGGGTGCACTCCCTACAATAGGGTACACTCCCTACAATAACGTACACTCCCTACAATAGGGTACACTCCCTACAATAGGGTACACTCCCTACAATAGGGTACACTCCCTACAATAGCGTACACTCCCTACAATAAGGTACACTCCCTACAGTAAGGTACACTCCCTACAATAAGGTACACTCCCTACAATAGGGTACACTCCCTACAATAGGGTACACTCCCTACAATAGGGTACACTCCCTACAATAGGTGACACTCCCTACAATAGGGTACACTCCCTACAATAGGGTACACTCCCTACAATAGGGTACACTCCCTACAATAGGGTACACTCCCTACAATAGGGTACACTCCCTACAATAGGGTACACTCCCTACAATAGGTGACACTCCCTACAATAGGGTACACTCCCTACAATAGGGTACACTTCCTACAGATGTGAATGTTTGTACCAATTCCACCACGGGGTGGCAGGTAGCCTAGTGGTTAAGCATGTTGGGCAGTAACTGAAAGGTTGCTGGTTTGAATCCCAGCGCTGGCAAGGTGGAAAAACTTTTCATTCTGCCCTTGAGCAAGGCAACCCCGAACAACAACTGTGCCGATGACGTCAATTAAGGCAGCCCCCTGCACCTCACTGATTCAGAGGAGTTGGGTTAAATGTGGACGACACATTTCAGTTGAATGCGTTCAGTTGTGCAACTGTCTAGGTATCGCCTTCAAGAATAGCCATTAGACACTTATAGGTTTAAAGCTGTGCTGTATTCTTACATTACATACTATATGCATCAGTGTTTCCTACATTTGCCTGAATTTGTGGACCTGAATTTGTGGACCTGAAGTCACACTAGCAAAAGTAGCGAGTCCAAGAGTCTGCATGTTGTTAGAATGGGCTTTACTGTAACATGAGGCCTATATGAAACATTTGCAGTTAAACGTAAGCAAACACACACACACACACACACATACACACACACACACACACACACACACACACACACACACACACACACACACACACACACACACATATACAGATGGGATATAAGGAGGGACCTAATAATTCGCTTGCTTTGTTTTATTCGCTGTGGCATCCGGCCCGTATCCTCCGCGTCACGAGTCACTTCCTCCTTCAGCTCCAGTGTAGAAATGCATGACATCCTCCCTCCCGGTGTTAAATATCTGTTAATCAATGTTGACATGTTTACTGTCTCCATCATGTTGGATTCACTTTTATGCACATTTACCTGTGAGATCATGCTTGGGATAACCCCCTTCTCACATATTACTAACGTGCATGTAAGACCCCTAACAGTAATGTACCTTGTGATATGTTGAATGTACATTGTGGTATCAGAGTGCATAGACACATATGAGCCTGACAAACAGACAGATAAACACGTCATTAACTCAGCATGCACAGACTGGTATTGGAATGGAAGGTCGTCTAGTTTATCGTAGATCCTGTATGCCACAACAAAGAGGAGGAAACAGTTTAAAGTCATGCAGTGGAAAATGACCTTTGTGAACGGAAAAGTTCAGCTGAATTTACTGTTATGTGAGATTAAATCTAAACTCAGTCCCCTGGCATTTGCACATATGAGAGGAAAGCAAATGTCCCTCCAACGTTTCTTAATGGCAAGTATCAGTAACTGTCACTTCATTACTGTAAGGAGAGCAACTGCTGAATGCTAGGAAATAATATGAGAGGGAACAAATTCAATCCGTACACTGGCATATGTTTCAGAAGTGTTCTGTTGGTTTATGTGTGTATGACAACAATACAAGTCACAGTGGTGACACTTTGTTTGAAGGGTACCAACACGAAGACTTCATAACACATTCATAACCAATACATTGAGCCTTATAACGCATTCCTACATCAACCGTTCATGTTTGTGTACTGTTTGTAAATGCATTACGTACGGCTTATGAATGTGCTATGAAGTCCTTATGTAGGTTAGAACAATTCCAATGAACTATTACCAAAACAGTTTTGGGTGGTATATCAATGTTTAACACACTTCAGAAAGTGAAAATAAAAACCAGTTGAAACGGTGGCTCAGTAACAGCGTTTTGGCTCCAGTGAGTACCATGCCCGGTTCACTCAGTGTGGAGGAAGAGCAATGTCTCCTCTGCTCCCTCTCTCACATCCACTGAGCCCCTCCATACATCATCGTAATGCCATTGACAGCCAGTCAGGTTATTAGATGTGTAGATATTAAATTAACCCACACGGTAAACACACACACAGGCGCGGTAAACACACGCAAAAGCGCGCACACACACGCACGTGCGTATGTGTGTTCATCGGTGTCTGTGTGTGTGTGTGTGTGTGTGTGTGTGTGTGCGTGCACCTGCATGCGTTTGTGTGTGTGTGTGTGATGGTCTCCAGCCTGCTCTGATAGCCAGCGATGACGGATGGCCGTCATTTAAGGGGCTGTATCAACGGTCTGCCCACGTCGCACAGCTGTCACCAGCTAAAGGCATTACAGGGGGGTAATTAATCTGGGCCAGAGAGAGGGAGAGGCACCACTGCCGCTGCAGGACACAGGGGGAGGGCCTGGGTGGTGAGAGGAGGGCCTGGGTGGTGAGAGGAGGGCCTGGGTGGTGAGAGGAGAGCCTGGGTGGTGAGAGGAGGGCCTGGGTGGTGAGAGGAGAACCTGGGTGGTGGGAGGAGGGCCTGGGTGGTGGGAGGAGGGCCATAGAGAAACATAGGATGCAGGAAGGTCCCCCATGGTGCCCCGACGCTCAAATACTGGTCCACATGACCTCAACCAGCCAACAAAGTAATTGCAGGCTCCTATTGTAGATGTGAAATCCTGGTGCACTTTCATAATGTAATCGTATTGTAATTGGCACCAGATGTTAGACATGTCTGTGTGGGTTATTAAAGGAGGAGCTCTCTAGGGAGTGAACACTTCATTGCACGGACTAGTGTTTTCCCCAGAATCCCAGTGAAGCAGCAATACCTGTAGTAACTAACCAGCTAGAGGACACTGGTCTACAAGATACATGATCCGGGTCTTGATCAGTAGGTTACAATGTGGCAAAACGTTTTAAAACTGAACACTCAACAAGTATTCTGATCGTGCTTCCCAGCATGAAAACGCTTGCTCCTGTTGGTGCCTACTGAACACACCCCATGTGTTGGGGCACATATCATTACATTTTGGCATCAAATCTGAACTCAGAGGAGTCTTCGTCTGGTCCCTCCGTCACCGCCAGTAGTTTAATTACATGTATTATTCTAAACAGGACAAAATAATTTAGATGCCAAATGTTCAGGTACATTGATTTTAAGAGGTGTTTTCCTGTACTCTCCCCTTCTCTTTCAGGCTAACGGAGGAGCGAGGAAAAGGAAAGCGAGTGAAGGTGTAGAAAAAAAGAAAGAAAGTTATCCTCTTAGGACTTTCCTGATGTTGATAACTACTCTGTGCAGGGGTGCATGAAACGACCCCATGAAACGACCCCCGCAACGACGTGTGGAGAGCAGGCTGTCTGTCTGTCTGTGTGTGTGTGTCGGCCAGGGCATCAATGGCAATTAATGCAAGTGGTGTCTCAAACAAGGAGGCTAATGAGTTTTAATACACATGCAGGTGAGGGGAGAGGTGAGTCGCTGGAACCCATGACAGTCTAATTAGACGCAATTTACTATTCCGGGGGATTCTAATCAGAGGCGCTGGGCTGGCTGGCTGGCTGAATCACTGCCACAAATCTCTGTATGAAATGAATGGGTTCTTTTTGAACGTGCCAATCTGTTGCCTTGATTGATAATTGGCTGTTTAATTTTTTCTCTCTGTTTGAGCTTCTCTCTCTCTCTCTCTCTCTCTCTCTCTCTCTCTCATTCTCATTCTCTCTCTCTGTCCCTCTCTCTCTCTCTCTCTCTCTCTCTCTCTCTCTCACGCTCTCTCTCTCTTTCTACTCTCTCACTCATTCTCATTCTCATTCTCTCTCTCTCTCTCTCTCTCTCTCTCTTTCTACTCTCTTCCTCTCTCATTCTCTCTCTCTCATTCTCTCTCTTTCTACTCTCTCTATATATCTTTCTACTCTCTCTCTCCCCCGCTCTCTCTCCCTCTCCCTCTCTCTCTCCCTCTCTCTCTCTCTCTCTCTCTCTCTCACACACACTAGCTCCCGCTCTCTCTTTCAACTCTCTCTGTCACTCTCACAGTCTCTCTCTCTCACTCGCTCTCTCTCTCACTCTCTTTCTGTCCTGCAGCATTGTGAATGATAGTGCCCAACTCAAGCCACGACAGGATGGAACGGTAGATGTGTTTTGTGCGTTTATAAATCAAATTGTGTATGTTCCTTCATTACGGCGTTATAGTTCTGAGTGTGGATATAGGATAACTAAATTAATGTTGACAAGGTATCATTACCATCAAGAAGGGGCCTTGATGATATACTAATGGGTTGGTTTCATAACAGCACTTGATGACTCAAACCCATACTCTTCTTTTGGCTCCCAAGTGGCGCAGTGGTCTGTCACTACAGATACCTTGGTTCAAATCCAGGCTGTATCCCAACTGGCTGTGATTGGGAGTCCCATAGGACGCCGCACAATTGGCGCAGTGTTGTCTGGGTTTGGCCAGTGTAGGCCGTCATTGTAAATAAGAATTTGTCCTTAACTGACTTGCCTAGTTAAATAAAAATATATATTTAAAAAATCATACTCAACTGCGAGGTAAGGAGGATGCTTCGTACATGTACTGTAACTAATATGTAAAACCTGAACAGCCAATATAATGGGTAGCATTACATGGGCTTTCAATAGTAACCCCTAAGAAACAAGTGTACAAGGTATACATACATTCTTTGTGAAATGTTACTTAGCAAACTTGTGCAAAGTTGTCAAATGTATTTCATTGTGGTCCTCTGGTTTTGTCAGAGAGGGAGAGAAATGTGGTCATGATCCCTTGTGCATGGTGTGATATAGCATGGTGTGATATAGCATGGTGTGTTATAGCATGGTTTGATATAGCATGGTATGATATAGGATGGTGTGATATAGCTTGGTGTGATATACTGTAGCATGGTGTGATATAGCATGGTGTGATATAGCATGGTGTGATATAGCATGGTGTGATATAGCAAGGTGTGATATAGCATGGTGTGATATAGCATGGTGTGATATAGCATGGTGTGATATAGCATGGTGTGATATAGCATGGTGTGATATAGCATGGTGTGATATAGCATGGTGTGATATAGCATGGTGTGATATAGCATGGTGTGATATAGTATGGTGTGATATAGCATGGTGTGATATAGTATGGTGTGATATAGCATGCATGGAATGATATAGCATGGTGTGATATAGCATGGTGTGATATAGCATGCATGGTATGATATAGCATGGTGTGATATAGCATGCATGGTATGATATAGCATGGTGTGTGGTTAATCACTTACCTAGTGACTCAGTGTTGGTTACAGATAATTAATGGTTAGTGCACAGGGGACCTCTGCTATGTACAATTAACAAAAATATAAATGCAACATGAAAAGTTTTGGTTACATGTTCCATGAGCTGAAATAAAATAACCCAGAAAGGCCTTCCGCGTGGTGCAGTGTTCTAAGACACTGCATTGCAGTGCTAGCTGTGCCACTAGAGATCCTGGTTCGCGTCCAGGTTCTGTTGCTGCTGACTGGGAGACCCATGGAGGGGTGTGTAATTGGCCCAGCTTTGTCTGGGTTAGGAGAGGGTTTGGCCTGCAGGAATGCTCTAGTTGTAGTGGGCTGGCTGTATGGTGTTTCCTCCAACACATTGGTGCTTCTGGGTTAAGTGGGCATTGTGTCAAGAAGCTGGGTTGTCCGTGCAGGAGTTGCAGCAATGAGACAAAACTGTAACCAGCAATTGGATACCACAAAATTGTGGAGATAAAGGGGTAAAAACCTGGAAATGTCCCATACTCACCAAAAGCTTCTTTCTCTCAAATGTTGTTCACAAATTTGTTTACATCCCTGTTAGTGAGCTTTCTCCTTTGCCAAGATAATATATCCACCTGACAGGTGTGGCATATCAAGAAGCTGATTAAACAGCATGATCATTAGACAGGTGTACTTGTGCTGGGGACAATAAAAGGCCCCTCTAAAATGTGCAGTTTTGTCACACAGCACAATGCCACAGATGTCTCAAGTTTTGAGGGAGCGTGCAGTTGGCATGCTGACTGCAGGAATGTCCAGCAGAGCTGTTGCCAGAGAATATAACGTTCATTTCCCGACCATAAGTCGCCACCAATGTTGTTTTAGAGAATTTGGCAGTACGTCCAACCGGCCTCATAACTGCAGACCACGTGTATGGCGTCCTCTGGGCAAGCGGTTTGCTGATGTCAACGTTGTGAACAGAAAGTCCAATGGTGGCGATGGGATTATGTTATGGGCAGGCATAAGCTATGGACAACAAACATAATTGCATTTTATCCTGAGGCCCATTGTGGTGCTCTTCATCCGCCTCCATCACCTCATGTTTCAGCATGATAATGCAGAGCCCCATGTCACAAGGATCTGTACACAATTCCTGGAAGCTGAAAATGTCCCAGTAGTTCCGTGGCCTGCATACTCACCAGACATGTCACCCATTTAGCATGCTCTGGATCGACGTGTACGAGAGAGTTTTCCTGTTCCCGGCAATATCCAGCAACTTTCGCACAGCCATTGAAGAGGAGTAAGACAACAGGCTACAATCAACAGCCTGATCAACTCTAAGCGAAGGAGATGTGTCACGCTGCATGAGGCAAATGGTTGTCACACCAGATACGGACTGGTTTTCTGATCCAAGGCCTTACCTTTTTTTTAACCCCTAAAGGTTGATATCCGGGCCCCCGTGGAAATCTAATTAGCATAACATGTTTTTTAAAATCCCAATAAAAATCTGTCAGTTGAAGTTAGAGATAATGTATCTGTCTTTTTTTTTGCTTTATCGGTTTGGATAAAAAATGATCATGACCCCTCTATGGATAGATGAGACTCTAACGACCACAATGGTTAGACTGTTTAGTGCCAAAAATAAGGGGTTAAATACATGTAAAAATAAACATTTTCTGATCTTTCTTATATCTCTCAGAAATAGAACAGACACAGAGTTTCGGGGGGACTATCTGTTTTTCCGTGTAGTGAATCTGTTATTCAATGCATTTGTATGGGCTAACAGCAGTAAGGCCCAATATATATATATTTTTAATCAACTAATTGTTTTAGATATTTGTTTGATACTTCAAGGGGTCTTAAAATCATAAATAAAATAGCACAATTGGTATGACTTTCTTAAAACAATTCCATATATCTTAGTAGAACCCCCCGTCCCCCCCCGTCCCCCGTCCCCCTCCCCCGTCCCTTCCCCAGACTTAGACAGGGTTAGACTCTTATGGGTTAATAGCTAATACATGTAGGACTTACCTCTGCTGCTATCCCCACACTTCACTACATCTATCAACTCTCCCCAAGTGTGAAATTGCTGCTAATCATGTTAATCATGCCCTGTAATTTATAAAGCACCATAGCCTTGTCTAGCTAAGCAGATTTCCGTCGCGTGCACCACCACAGAGGTAAACATACTGTAGCTAGCTCCACAGTATGTGTCGTATCATGGACGATTTGGTTCAAATACATTTAGAATGCAGACAAAGCTAAGTAATGCAGGCCGTTTGAGTTTGGTGATACTACAGTACATGATGTACCGTGATAACATCTATTGCACTAACATTCAGTTGTTTATCAATTGATATAATAGACATTTATTAGAAAAGGTCAAAATTAGCTCTTATTGTACAGTCACTATTTTGCGAACAGACAAATCTTTCTTTTGCTGGGCTCTGTTGCTAGATTACATTCCAGAGTGTGTTTTATTCCACATATTTGAGTGTGTTTGTATGTTTGTGTCAGTGTGTGTGTGTTTACACAATGTGGCCGGAGTACAAACCAGTATGCACACTTGATCATTGCTGAATTTTCAACCGCAATGTTCCACGTCCAACTGACATCTTGGAACAGTCACTAAAGCCTGAGATGAATTTTAATATCATTGTTTTGCTATCTGTCCAAACAATGAGTAAGCTGATATGGATACAAAAGAATGGGATGTAATTCTGTATGGGACTATTCATCTCCCCCTTCTGAGTTCACAACAGACAGGTAATTCTCCCCCAGATTCACAGTTTTCTGAATAACATAATCACATGTATCTTTTTAACGTATCATTGACCTGCGCCATTTGAAATGATATCTCATCAACAGGATTAAAGACAGCTATGAACCTAAAATCCACTAACATTTGATTGAGAATTACATCAAAACTTTAGTTGAAGTTTGGTATGTTTACGGAGTTTCACTTGTATCTCAGTGGGATATCCTGATCTTTCACTGTAAGCCATGAGAAGAACCCTCCACATGGTTTATTAAAGCTACAATCTGTGATTTGTGTTTCACCCCAATGACAGCCACTTATGTCATTCATTTTAATGACAAAATGTTTGAAAATATCCCAGATTGCACCTTTAAGGAGGCCTCAATTAATATAAAATGTTTTCCATCAGGGTTTGAGGAGCCAATCATTCCAGAGGTATATGAAAAGGAAAGGTCAGGGATTATAGGGCTGATACAGTCTGTACAGCACTGTGGATCACTACCCTACAGTACTGGTGGTGAGAAACACTACTTACACAAAGACATGGTTAAGAATAACATCACGGCTGTTGATTTGTCATTTTAGGATATTGACAATGAGAATACTGAGCGTGCCTCGGTTGTTAGTGTTTGCAAAATTCATAACAAGTCGTCACAGCTAATCTCGTTGATTCTATCTTGTTTTATCCCAGAATAACACTGTAACACTGTAACATTTGTGCTTTACTTTACTCTCTTCCCTCTCTTTGCTGAATATTGACTGGATGAGAAGTTTGTTTTCAAGGCATAAAAAAACTGATGCACAATTGGCATTTGTTTTGGTTTTAAGGCTTTTTTAACTTTGCAAAGTGATCCAATGAATACTGTTATTTCATGAATGCCTTACCAATGCCTTAGAAATATCCAGTCGATAGGTACAGTAATGGACACTATAATGGGGGTGGTATATCGCTTAATGCATGTAAATAATGGTGGCAGGTAGCCTAGCGGTTCGAGCTTTAGGTTAGTAACCAAAAGGTCGCTGGTTCGAATACCCGAGCCAAAATTTGAAAATTTGTGAATATTTCCCTATTTTCCAAGACACATAACTCAAATTTGCCCCTCTGACTGACCTTGTAAAATAACACATTTCACTGCACTTATCTGGTATATGAGTCAATAAAACATTTATCTAAAATACCAGGAGAAGACCAAGTAAACAACCAGATACTTGTCATTTCTCTGCATCATCATCACAAACAGACCCCAAATCAGATATGGTGGTTGAAGACCATGATGAAGACAGATCAGATATGGTGGTTGAAGACCATAATGAAGACAGATCAGATATGGGGGTTGAAGGCCATAATGAAGACAGATCAGATATGGTGGTTGAAGGCCATAATGAAGACAGATCAGATATGGTGGTTGAAGACCATAATGAAGACAGATCAGATATGGGGGTTGAAGGCCATAATGAAGACAGATCAGATATGGTGGATGAAGACAGATCAGATATGGTGGTTGAAGACCATGATGAAGACAGATCAGATATGGTGGTTGAAGACCATGATGAAGACAGATCAGCTATGGTGGTTGAAGACCATAATGAAGACAGATCAGATATGGTGGTTGAAGATCATAATGAAGACAGATCAGATATGATGGTTGAAGACCGTGCTGAAGACAGATCAGATATGGTGGTTGAAGACCGTGCTGAAGACAGATCAGATATGGTGGTTGAAGACTATGATGAAGGCAAATATTATGTGCAATTGTAGGGGACATGAATTGGGTTGACATGGCAATGATAACCACAAGGGACATTCCCTTTCAGCGGTATGCCAAAAGTTTGCTCGGTAGTGGGTTTTCTCCCATTGGCAAGTTTATTTAAATTATTAGTTAATTGAGTCCTTATTCATTATTGTGCATGCTAGACAGTGTGGTGTAGGCTGTGCCATTGACAGTAATAATACACATTTTAAAAAACTGTAAATAAAAACAGCATACAACTGGTTACATCAAATTTCTAATGTTACACTGTGAAAAATACTAATGCTGGTGCTTAATAGACATTGCAGCCTGTTCATGCCTCAAGCGTGTATTTTGAGTAGTGGGGAGCATTTTAAGAAGTGGTGTGTGTGTATATGTGTGTGTGTGTGTGTGTGTGTGTGTTTCTGTGCGCGTGTGTGTGTGTATGCATTGCGTTGGGAACCAGCAGTACATCAGGGCAATCTCTTTTTTGGTTTAACGGTTGGATCAGAGCGGTTTATTTTGTCTCTAGCTACTGAACGAGCCTCCACTATACCGCTACAGTACTCTTATGGTGTAATCTCCCTCTTCCCATCCCTGCGGCATCACATTGACCTAATAGAAATCTTTATGAGGCATATGTCGGAGGCCTGCGGATGAACTAGATGACAATCTAGCAGTCTATGAGATGTCTCCCTACCAGCACTACTGCCTCGCCGCTTCGCACAGTAATTTATATCACCCAGGGTGCGTCCCTGATGGCACCACATTCTCTATGCAGTGCAGCACTTTAGAAGGAATATGGTGCTATTTGAGGTCCTTCGAGCTCAGAGAGATATGATAGCCGTAGCTATGGCCGGCGTCCTTCAAGAGAAACATGAAATTGAGAATCAGCTCCTTTTGTTGTCTCCTCAACAGAGTGGTAGTTACAGTGCCTTGCAAAAGTATTCATCCCCCTTGGCGTTATTCCTATTTTGTTGCATTACAACCTGTAATTTAAATGGATTTTTATTTGGATTTCATGTTATGGACATACACAAAATAGTCTAAATTGGTGAAGTGAAATTTAAAAAAATATCTTGTCTAAAAAATCAAAAAAACATGGAAAAGTGGTGCGTGCAAACTTTACCTTTATTTAACTAGGCAAATCAGTTAAGAACAAATTCTTATTTTCAATGACGGCCTAGGAACAGTGGGTTAACTGCCTGTTCAGGGGCAGAATGTCAGATTTGTACATTGCCAGCTTGGGGATTTGAACTTGCAACCTTTTAGTTACTAGCCCAACGCTCTACCCACTAGGCTACCCTGCCGCCCCATATGTATCCACCCCCTTTGCTATGAAGCCCTTTAATAGGATTTGGTGCAACCAATTACCTTCAGAAGTAACATAATTAGTTAAATAAAGTCCAGGTGTGTGCAATCTAAGTGTCACATGATCTGTCACATGATCTCAGTATATATACACCTGTTCTGAAAGGCCCCAGAATCTGCAAAACCACTAAGCAAGGGGCACCACCAAGCAAGCGTCACCATGAAGACCAAGGAGCTCTCCAAACAGGTCAGGGACAAAGTTATGGAGAAGTACAGATCAGGGTTGGGTGATAAAAAATTATCCGGAGATTTGAACATTCCACAGAGCACCATTAAATCCATTATTAAAAAATGGAAAGAATATGGCACCATAACAAACCTGCCAAGAGAGGCCCGCCCACCAAAACTCACGAACCAGGCAAGGAGGGCATTCATCAGAGAGGCAACAAAGAGACCAAAGATAACCCTGAAGGAGCTGCAAAGCTCCACAGCGGAGATTGGAGTATCTGTCCAAGTCCATACACTCCATACACTCCACAGTGTATGGAGTGGGCTTTATGGAAGAGTGGCCAGAAAAAAGCCATTGCTTAAAGTGTTTGACAAAAGGCATGTGGGAGACTCCCCAAACATGTGGAAGAAGGTACTATGGTCAGATGAGACTAACATTTTGCTTTTTGGCCTTAAAGATAAACACTATGTCTGGTGCAGGGACTGGTAACCTGGTCAGAACTGAAGGAATGATGGATGGTGCTAAATACAGGGAAATTCTTGAGGGAAACCTGTTTCAGTCTTCCAGAGATTTGAGACTGGGACGGAGGTTCACCTTTCAGCAGGACAATCATCCTAAGCATACTGCTAAAGCAACACTTGAGTGGTTTATGGGGAAACATTTAAATGTCTTGGAATGGCCTAGTAAAAGCCCAGACCTCAATCCAATTGAGAATCTGTGGTATGACTTAAAGATTGCTATACACCAGCGGATGGAGCTGGAGCAGTTTTGCCTTGAAGAATGGGCAAAAATCCCCGAGCTAGATGTGCCAAGCTTATAGAGACATACCCAAAAAGACTTGCAGCTGAAATTGCTGCAAAAGGTGTCTCCACAAAGTATTGAGTTTGGGGGTGGGGGGTGAATAGTTATGCACCCTCAAGTTTCTGTCTTTTTTTGTCTTATTTCTTGCTTATTTCACAATAAAAAAATGTTGCATCTTCAAAGTGGTAGGCATGTTGTGTAAATCAAATGATACAAACCCCCCCCCAGAAAATCTATTTTAATTCCATGTTGTAAGGCAACAGAATAGGAAAAATGCCAGGGGGGTGAATTATTTCGCTAGCCACTGTAGCTATAGGGATGGACAGTATATGAGTATGTAGGAGAGTGGTCGAGTGGGAATTTGATAGAACTCCAACCATGACTGGTCTTGAGTAAGGCCTTATGCTGAAATGCAGACAACGCTGATATACTGTATTCAATGTCTTTGTTTTATTGCTGTTTTCCACCCTTTCTACCACATTCAAAGATCATATTTTGAGGCCTCTGATGTGATGCAGCTAGCTAACTGTAGTGATTTATCCTGATTCTGTTGAATGAGCCTAAATACCCCGGTGTCAACACTGCCAGAACGTGCTTAAAAAAATCAACAGTAAATTGCCTTTGAACCAGTGCCACCACAGCCACCCCTTTGCAGTACTCCATGAAGGGCATCAGGGATGGGATGGTTTGGAACGAGCTGGTACACTTGGTGCAGTGCAGTGAATGCTGTGTGTAGCAGACCACGGTGATGTCAGACTGGTAATGTAATTACAAACCCATCTGTCTTTCATCGTATGACAAGCACAAAATGTCCAATTATGGTTTCATTTAAATTCTAATTAGTTCGGCCCAATTTCACAGGCAGCTATGGCAATGCAGGCAGGCTCCAGTGTGGTGTGGGAGAGAGTTGAAGCTAATGACGGAGAGATACACCACCGCCACTCTCTCTCTACTACCAGGAGACCCAACCTGGGACTGAGAGTTCTGTTCTGTTCTGCTGCTCACATTATTATACAGATTAGCATTTAGAGTTATTGGTTTGAGGTGATTAACGGCAAAACAAAAAGGCTAGGAATAGGAATAGCTGATATCCAATCAATCATTTCAGGGTGTATCTGTCAGATTCTTGTACTGCTCTGATTAGTCTTACTACAGTACATGAAGAGTAGCACTGGGACAGAATATACCAAAGTGTGGGATGACATTGTTAAGTAGTTCACCACCATTACATTCCCAAATCAGCTGAGTAATTGTAAATTCAAATGGCTTTGGTTTGAAACACTTAGTTCTGTATAAAAACTGGGATGATTAAATGAGTTTTTCAATGTGGGTTTTAAAGCTGGATTATTATACACACTTAATAGCTTGGAGGTGGAGCTACTTGCCTGCCATTGTTTTACTCTGTATCTCTGTGTTTACTTTTGCTTTCTTGTTGTACTCATTCGGATGCAAATTAGAATTCATAACAGCATAAATATTGTCACCAGTGGAACGTCAGGGAAGCTCCTTAATACATAATACATGTTGATTTCTTTCTTTCCTCTTCCACAGATTACTGGTCACGTGTCTCTGAGGCAGAGGCAGGAAGCTGGGAGCGAGGCGAGGCGACACTGGGTAAGTGTATTCCAGGCGATGGATGGTGGTTCTCCTCTCTGCTCTCTCTGTGTTTGGGTCATGATTAGCCTGTAATCAGCAAAGAACAAACTGATTATTAGCTCTACGCCACTCGACTGCTTTCAGGGAATCTGCTATCTCTCTGTATTTCCCCCCTCTCTCTCTCTCTCTCTCTCTCTCTCTCTGTCTATCCCCTCCCGCTCTCTCTTCCTTTCACTCTCCTCTATCCCTTTCTCTATCCTCTCTCGCCCTGTCCTATCTCTCTTAACCCCTTTATCTCTCCCTCTCTCTCTCCCTCTCTGTATCGCTCTCTCTTGCCCTCTCTGTATCTCTCTCTCTCTAGCTCTCTCCCTCTCCCTCTCTCTCTCTCTCTCTAGCTCTCTCTCTTTCAATCTCTTCTTTTCTATCTCTTCCCTCCACTGATTAGACTGAGCTGGCGCTCCGTTTATTTCCATATGTCAGTGGCGCCTCTCTCGCTCTCCCTCTCTCTCTCTCTCTCTCACCTCTCCTTAATCATTGGTGCAACATCTCACCTGATTACACCTCAAAGTCTGATTACCGCTTGACGCTTGACGCATGGGCTTGACTCACAAGTCACCAGAACCCAGGGATAGGACAATTTTTCAGCCCAAAGCTTCTTCACACATCTATCTTGTCCTGTGGGGAGAATGGCATCCCTGTGCACAATGTTGTGGGTTAAACAGTGCTTTTGCACATTTCATTATTGTGTTGTGAACAGAAGAATATTGAATAGCCTAGCATCTCTACCCATTTATGATCTCAAAGTCTCCTAATTAGCTTTAGATTGGCGGGCTAACACATTCCCCAGTTCCATTATAAATGATGTTTATTGACCCGTCCAGCCACGTTATGTTCATTCTATCAGCCGGATGGTATGACATTGCACCTAATTAATCACCCAGTAACTGGTGTTACACTGGACTGGTACCAAGGAGCAGAGAAGGCGGTTCAGTACACTTGATAAATCACCCGTGGTTCCAGACAGCCGCATACTGCGCCGAAGGATTTTCAACAAAATACAACTACCTACAATATGAGGTGGAGAAAATCAATGACACTGTTGACCCTACTGGCATCTCAGAAACCTCAGACTCAGAGTAATACAGTTTTTCAAATGGTGACCTCATATGAGAAACATGAAGTGGGGACTGTATTCAGTTATTGTGCAATTTTGAGGCCCAGAAGTGTTGCCTTTATACAGGAGCAAGCTGAGAATGGAAACGTGTGTAGAACTGCCATGAATTTTAGACTGTGTTGGTGTTGAATGTTAAAGTATAGGTGGCGTACATCAGACTCACTGTAAGGTATTTATTACTATCACTGTTTTCGGCATTTTGAATGATTACTATTTTACATCAAAAGTAATGCACAATATTAGAAAAGACACGTTGGAAAGGAAGTGCAATGCACCATGATTGAATTCCATCTGAAACTTTAAAGCCACACAAAGTCAAGGGAAAACACCCACCTCAACTTTGAACGGTCCTTTAAATGTCCCCCAAGAAGTACGTCCCCCACGCCATTTTCTTTTTCTAATTACAGCTAGCTACGATCAAGTAAATTACATCTCGATGGCATAAAGGTTATGTATTATTCCCTGTTCGGCAGCGAGATGAGAGAAGCTCATCGAGGTCCCAAGGCACTCTTTCATTACCGAACAGATTGATCAGCAGATGAGCTGGAGAGACGCTGTGTGGAATCTGAATTACTTTCCCAAAGCTCATATTCTCCCAGCTAGAAGTCATTAAAACCTCAATTTCCTGCCGTCTAATAATATGGACAACCAAAATCAACAGCTTCATATTGAGAAGTTTAACATCTCAATCGGATAACTTTTTTTTAATGACCCCCCCCCCCCCTCCCCACAGTGAGTTTTAAGGAATGTCTACTTTGTACAGTGTAGTGGAGGTGGTGAAGTTCAGTTGACATAAGCTATCACCAAATTGTATCTCTCTCTTGTGTTTGTCTACTTTGGAGTTGTGTTCTTTCACGGTTATTCTTGCCACCTGAACACAGAAACGAGAGACTGGAGCATCCTTAGCATATTGGTTAAACTAAAGGACTACTGAAAGGACTCCTCTGAAAAATCACTTCACACAATTCATCCTCAATGAATATCGGACATGTCCCCCTAATTGTAAGGAGTGCAAATTTAAGGGCTTATGTTGCCGGTACCGGGATTGTACTTATATTCTATTTACACAACCAGGGTGCTATTTGCTTTGTTCTTAGGGATCTTATTACCGTGTGGACTTTTCAATATTATGTGTTAATTATGCAGAGAAATTGAGTAAAAGCTGCTGCTTGCCTGCAGCCAGAAAATCAATGGACTACTTAGAGCCCTAATACATTCTAATATCCTCACTGCATCTTAAAAAAAATCATATTCACTCGGCTGGTTCTGATTTGCTAGCTGCAGCCCTGAGGTTAGTTCTCATTTGCTGCTGCAGCCCCTAGGTTAGTTCTGATTCGCTAGCTGCAGCCTCAAGGATTCTCACGTAAACTGGCCCAGGGCTCTAGAGCTCCAGATTCTTGACAACACACAAACAAACAACCCACTTCCTGTTGCCTACCACCTCATTTCTCAGCAGAGTAACCTCTCTGTGTGTGTAAATATAATTCATCAGGAAGTATAAAGTATTTCATTTCCTGTGGCATGATTAGGCCAGAGTTAATGTTTCTCTATTAATCAAATTAGGGCAATGATGCAATAGGCTACACACTCTGAAAAAAAGGTTCCTTATAGAACCAAAAAGTCCTATTGCTTGCTTTCTATATGGAACCACTAAAAGTTCTATATAGAACCCTTTCATAGGGAAAACTAGAGGTTCTTCTTCACTGAGCCAAAGTGAATTATGGCTGCTACCATTAAATAGTAATTTTTAGGGAAGAATATAATTTAATAAACAATTAAATAATGGACAAAATAATAGCAGCGTTGTTTTTAGAATTGATTGTCATTATATGCAAACATAGTTTGGAAATATGCACTGGTGACCAGGGAGGCATCTCTTTGTTTGAATGATGGACCAACTCTGGCTGACTTCTTTACAGTACAACTCTGCCCATGAGTTACAGCGAACAACAAAAATGTGTTATTAACCCTCTCAAAGTCAAGAAGCAGGTGCAGTTTTTTAAGTTTAATATAACAAATAACATGGAACGATACAAGGAGTAGCGTCTAGACATGAACAACAGAAACAATACTGCCTGGGGAAGGAACCTAAGGGAGTTCCAGATAAAGGGGCGGTAATGAGTGAGGTAATGGAGTCCAGGTGTGCTTAATGACGAAGTGCAGGTGCACGTAATGATGAAAGCCAGGTGCGCGTAATGATGGTTCCCAGGACCGGTGATTAGGAAACTGATGACGTTTAAAGCTGGAGGGGAGGAGCGGGAGTAAACATGACAGTAACCCCCCAGGGGTTTACTGTCACGTTTACTGGGTACTGGGTACACGTGTACTGGGTGCGGCCAGAGGAATGGCTTGTTGGACGAGGAGCCGGCCGATCCTGGCGGCAAAGATGGAAATCACTGATTATGTTGGGATCCAGAATGTCCTCTACCGGAACCCAACACAGCTCCTCTGGGCCATACCCCAGAGGGGGGAGGGGACAGCATCGGCTAGGGGACCAGGGACCACCAGCCTGACAAGGGAGACATGAAAAGAAGGTGAGAGACGGTAGTCATCTTGTTGACCCTCCGGAGAACCTTGAACGGCCCCACAAACACGGGGGCTCAGCTTCTTGGAGGGCAAGTGGAGTGGGGGGTTCCTGGTAGAGAACCAGGTAGTGGGTGCGGGCTCTCTATTCAGAGCCTGGCATATGTCTACATCCCAGACCACAGGGGCTACTACTTGAGAAGAAGGGATTATGGGTGCATTCTGGACAGGACCCTCTCCTGAATCGTAAAGACAGGACATCAGCATTGGTGTTCTTTGAACCTGGGAGATAGGTCAGCTTGAAGTCAAATCTTGTGGATTACCTTGTCGTTGAGACAGAACTGCCACCACACCCACCTCTGAAGCATACACCTCCACCACAAAGTATATTGTGGGAACTGGGTGTTTGAGCAACGGGTCGTCAGCTGCTGGAATCCACACTAGCTTACGGGGACCAACCTTGAGGGGAGAGGTGTGAGGAATAGCGATGGAGCTGAAGTTCCTGATGAAACGGCAGTAGAAGTTGGCAAACCCCAAAAACAATTTATGGTGGTTGGGACTGGCCGTGACCTGACGTCCATCTCCATTCCTTGTGGGCTGATTTGGTAGCCAAGGAAGGAGACAGCTTTCTGATGAAACTGGCACTTCTACAGCCTTGGCAAACAGTTTGTTAGCCAGGAGCCGTTCCAGGACTACTTGGACGTGAGCGATGTGATCCTCCAAGATAGCCGAGTAGACCAAGATGTCATCGATATACACGACCACCTGGCGTCTGAGCATATCCCGGAACACCTCGTTGACGAATGCCAGGAACACTGACGGAGCATTGGCTAAGCCAAATGGCATCACCAAGTACTCGTAATGACCAGATATCGTGATAAAAGCTGTCTTCCATTCTTCCCCCTTCCGGATGCAGATCAGATTGTATGCACTCTGTAGGTCCAACTTGGTAAAAAAAAACAGGCCCCGCTTAGCTGTTCGATGGCTGCCAGCATCCAATGGGAGAGGGTAACGGTAGTTGGTGGTGATTTCATTGAGCCCACTGTAATCAATACATGGGCGTAACCCTCCATCCTTCTTGGCCACGAAGAATAAACCTGCTGATGCAGGAGAAGTGGATGTGCGAATGAAACCTTGTTGGAGCGCTTCATGGATGTACTCCTCCATGGCCTGGGTTTCAGCCACTGACAGAGGGTAGATGTGTGTGCAGTGGCACAGAGCCTGCAAGCAGGTTGATAGCTCAGTCCCAGGGGCGATGAGGAGGGAGACAGGTGGCGCAGGTTTCGGGAAATACCTCCCGTAGGTCCTAGTATACCTCAGGGATGTTGAGCTGAAGGGCAACCACAGGACTCTCAACCGCAGGTCCTCTGGCATTCGGGTGTCCAGTCTGTGATGTTCATCCTCGACCATGAGATGCTGGGGTTGTGGTGTTGAAGCCAAGGAAAGCCGAGGATGATATTATGAGCTGGTGCACTGGTGATGAAGAAGGGGATGTTTTGCTGTTGTATGGACTCCACGGTGAGGGTGAGTGGTTCATTCCATCCACTGGATGCTGCTACTGTCCGGAAGGCGAGTGCGTACTCGGCAGCTGTCTGGTCCTCCTGCCGTAGTTGGAGTAGGTGCTCACCCCACCTCTCTGCCCTCCGGTCCGAACTGATCCATGAACCCCTCATACAAATCCAGCTCCTACTCTCCTTTCTCCCAGACGTCCACGGCCCACTCTCCTTGCCCAACCAGTCAGCAGAAAAATAACAGTGGTAACCTTGGACCTCTCGGTGGTAGGAGCTCCCATCTGGTGTGCAAAGTAGAGGGAGCACTGTAGTAGAAAGCCACAGCATTAAATTAAGTGTCTTCATATTTATCCGGGAGGGACAAACGGGCATCGCTGACCTGGGCAGGTTGCTAAATGGGCTGGCGCGCTGGCATCATGGGTCGACTGAAGGTAGAGTATCCTTCTCTAGTTAAAGGTATGTTCGAGACGTTGAACACTGCGAAAAACCTCTTCCATAGCCATCCCCAGTTGTGCCAGCTGGTCGTGGTGTTGACAAAGTAGGTATCCTGCTCGTCGACCATCTGGGAGATGTTCTGATTTCCTGTTGCTTCCATTTTGTGAGGCAGTATTCTGTAACGTAAACTCTGGGAGTCGAGAAGCAGGTGCAGGTGTTAAGTTTAATATAACAAATAACATGGAACGATACAATGTAGGAGTAGCTTCTAGACATGAACAACAGAAACAATACTGCCTGTGGAAGGAACCTAAGGGAGTTCCAGATAAAGGGGAGGTAATGAGTGAGGTAAAGGAGTCCAGGTGTGCTTAATGATGAAGTGCAGGTGCGCACCGGAGGGGAAGAGCGGCAGGAGACGTGACACATACATTTGAGACGAGCACGGGTACAAGCTGCAGTCCAGCACCCCAGATGGAGAGAGGAGCCCTCCAGTTGTCAGATCAATTCCGTCCATTTTTTCCAGCACCGGTCCAGGATTTGATCCAGTGGCTAAGGTCCAACTCCTTAGACGCTGGGCTACCTACTGCCAGTACAGTATGGGTTGTTGCCTGACTGGTAGCAGAGATCAAGAAAAAATGAGCAAAAACATGAATTAACACAAAATGCTATGCAGACATATACTTTTTATGATGTAGAAGAATAACTTATATACAGTTGTCAGCAGCAGCCAAAAGAGATCCTTTGCCTCTGATATTTCTGTGCAAATAATAAAGTGTGTTGAAAGTCATATAATGATTAACTAGGCTATTGAATCACCATGGCTCATTATATATAATTGATTATATATAATTTATACAGTACCTCCTCTCAGTCAGCAACAGTCTTCTAATGGCTTCATGAACCATTGTCCCCTCAATTGACTCCACACTAAAATACTGAAATGAAAGTAACAATTAGCTGATTGCCAATGTCAGGCTGGGTCTGTAGCTCTATTCGGCATATCCCATAATAAATAAATACAATCATTTTAAAGAGGTAGGTGGCTAGCTTAGCTAGATAATTTAGCAGGTTTATAAATCTGCTCAAATTCTAATAACGTTTCAACTTCATTTATCTAGCCTATAGTTTATCATGTGACTTTTGCTTCAAATATTTGACTTAAAGAATCAACTTTGCTTTAATACATTGAAAAACAACGAGCTTATTGGTAGACTACTTGCAACTTGGTAGTTGAACCAAGTTGCAAGTAGTCTACCAGCATCATCATGCTGGAATGACAGTTGATTTTTTATATTGGAATGGCAGTTAAATTGACTTGATCAAACATTTCTACCCTGAGCTCCAAAAATATTGGGACAGTGACACATTTTATATTGTTTTGGCTCTGTACTCCAGCACTTTGGATTTAAAATGATAGAATGACTATGAGGTTACAGACTGGCTTTAAATTGAGGGTATTTTCATCCATATCGGGAGAACCGTTTAGAAATTAAAGCATTTTTTTGTACATAGTACCGCCATTTTAGGGGACCAAAAGTATTGGGACAAATTCACTTATATGTGTATTACAGTAGTTTGGTCCCCTATTTTTTACCCAAGAGTGTATGCTTTTATTAAAAACACAGTATTTCCCTTTGCTTCTAGCTAGCATTTAGTTTTAAACAGCACAGATGTGTAGGAACCTTGCTGTTTGCCACTCAGACCTTGGCAACAATGTTCCCCCTGCCATACAGCACTAACAGTGTTGGGAGTCAGCTATCCATTTTTCTAACCAGGTGAAGTCATGCAGCAGCATCATTATGTCAATACAAAACAGCTGAAACAAATTAAAAGGGAACGTTAGCTGTCATTTCAGAGTTTGATGTGACTGGGCGATCTTTTGTTAGCTGTTGTTTTCTAAAATCTCCATTACACTCTGGGGTATAGGGATAGAAACCCTCAAAGTTCTTTCCCTTCACTGCTTACTGTATATATAACCTGTTTCAGTAAAGGGTTCTTTAATGTCTAAGACTGCAGTTTATGGGTAATGAATGCTAGAAGCATTGTGTGCAGAAACACGACACCCACACTTTCAGATTAAGATGACCAAAATGTATGACGAAGAAGACCGCTAAGACCAACATTTGGACAGATTAGGCTTTCTGCATTTTTAAATTCATTTTTTTTCTGAAGCCTCAAACTCAACCTCAGCTTTAAAGGGATACTTCGGGATTTTGGCAATGAGGCCCGTTATCTACTTCCCCAGAATCAGATGGACTTGTGGATTCCATTTGTATGTCTCTGTGTGCAGTTTGAAGGAAGTTGCCAACTAGCGCTAGCTCAATGACTGGAAGTCTATGAGTATCAAATCCCCCAAGTATCCCTTTAAGCCTGAAGCTTCCCCTGTTCTCTCTGTCAGAGTTGTCTCTACTCGTCCCTTGTCCATCCTCTAAATCTGGAGAACCTTCAGCCAAAGTCTTCTTAGAGGTCTGCTTGACCTCATGTGGAAACAGCAAATAACACTTACTGTATACCATACGTGGAAGCTTCATGCAAAACTGGTGCGTTAGTTGTGTGGGTGAAAATGAAAAACATATTGTCCACTTCTAGAGCCTAGCAGAATTCCACAGTCAACATTCTCGATCACCGACAAATTCTATTGTCTATATTCCCAAGTGCAGCCAAATGGTGTGAGAGGCAGTAATTGTTTTTTTTGTGCTAATATCTATCAACTCCAGTTGCTCTGGGTTTTTGAGTGGCCGCCTGCTGTTAGCTGCGTCTTAGAGGCCTCCACATGCTGCTTTACTTTCCTCGTCTCTCTCCGCCTCTCCGGCTGCTCCATTAGCTCATTTGTTTGTTCCTAAAAAGGAGATGCACGGCATGATAAAGTACTCTAATCAATGGTAGGGATGTAATTGATTAACTTTTGAGAACATCCTCATATTAGCTTAACAATTCCTGCTTACCTGTGCCACTACTTTACTAGCACACATACACAGTGGTGGAAAAAGTCCAAGTGTAATACTTAATAAAACATTACTCAAGTGAAAGTCACTCAGTAAAATACTACTTGAGTAAAAGTATTTGGTTTGAAATATATTTAAGTATCAAAAGTAAATGTAATTGCTACAATATACTCAAGTATCAAAAGTAAAATTTATAAATCATTTCACATTCCTTATATTAAGAAAACCAGACGGCATGATTTTTAAAAATATATTTTTTTATTTACGAATAGCCAGAGCACACTCCAACACTCAAACATCATTTACAAACGAAACATTTGTGTCTGGTGAGTCCGCCAGATCAGAGGCAGTAGGGATGACCCGGGATGTTCTATTGATAAGTGTGTGAATTGGACACTTGTCCTGTCCTGCTAAGCATTCCAAATGTAACAAGTACTTGTGTGTCAGGGGAAATGTATGCAGTAAAAACGGCATTATTTTCTTTAGGAATGTAGTGGAGTAAAAGTAAAACTTTATTAGTACTTTAAAGTATTTTTATTTAAGTACTTTACACTACTGCACATACACCACACCCTCTTCTCCAAAAGAGATAAGCTCATGCTGCCCGATATTGTGCTTTAAAGATTCATTAATATCAGAGAGACAAATCCATACATTAATTGTCATTGCTGTATATCTGCCAGGTGAAAGATTTCACGCAGATAATTCATGTAATCTATTAGTTTCAATTCAATAGCTTTTTAGGCAAAACATTAGATGAAAGCAGACCGCTTTGGGAGAAGTGGAGATTGTCGTGTTTCAATGCACTACTCAGTTAAAGATAAAGTCAGGTCCAAAATGATGGGCCCCATTGATAAAGATGTGCAAAAACTACTGAGCTGTATTGTATGCTTAAAAATGACATTTTTACTGATGCAATTGCGCAGACAAATATATTTTGTTTAACAAATAATATATTTAAAACAGGGGTAAAACATCTCAAAAGATTTTAGAAAAAGTCTCAGTGTTGTTATCCTTGCAAGAGGAGGGTACTGGAGTATTGAAAACAGGGCTGCCAATCATTTGACCCCTATCTTTCTTTAGATAAAAAAAAGACATGTTAAAAAATATATCTTTCTCTGAGCAATTGTATTGGTATAATACTATTTTTGGATTTCATGAGCATACATTATAGCTCAGTATTTGTACTATTTATTTTATGCAGCCTTTTTTGCTCATCTTTATCAAAGGTGTTAGTTTTGGACCTGACTGTATGTCCAATACTATGACTCCTAATAGTATCAAATCAACAACAAAATGTGTCACATGCTTTGTAAACAACGGGTGTAGACTAACAGTCAAATGCTTTCTTCCGGGCCCTTCCCAACAATACAGAGAGAAAAAAACATAATAACGATAACTTGGCTATACTGTATACACTGGCTACCAGTAAGAAGTTGATGTGCAGGGGTACGAGGTCATTGAGGTAGATATGTACATACAGTGGGGCAAAAAAGTATTTAGTTAGCCACCAATTCTGCAAGTTCTCCCACTTAAGAAGATGAGAGAGGCCTGTAATTTTCATCATATGTACACTTCAACTATGACAGACAAAATGAGAAAAAAATAATCCAGCAAATCACATTGTAGGATTTTTAATTAATTTATTTGCAAATTATGGTGGAAAATAAGTATTTGGTCACCTACAAACAAGCAAGATTTCTGGCTCTCACAGACCTGTAACTTCTTCTTTAAGAGGCTCCTCTGTCCTCCACTTGTTACCTGTATTAATGGCACACTGCCAGGTCACTTACCTCCTCCCCATAGGCTATCTCATGGTCATCGGTGATCAGACCAACCACTGTTGTGTCTTCAGCAAACTTAATGATAGTGTTGGAGTCGTGCATGGCCACACAGTCATGTGTGAACATGGAGTACAGGAGGGGACTAAGCACGCACCCCTGAAGGGCCTTGAGGGTCAGCATGGCTGATGTATTGTTGCCTACCCTCATCACCTGGGGTGCGGCCCGTCATGAAGTCCAGGATCCAGTTGAGGTGTTCCAGGTTCCTGAGCTTAGTGATAAGCTTGGAGGGCACTATGTTGTTGAATGCTGAGCTATAGTCAATGAACAGCATTATCGTGTAGGCGTTCCTCTTGTCCAGGTAGGAGAGAGCAGTGTGGAGTGCAATAGAGATTGTCATCTGTTGATCTGTTGGGGCGGTATCCAAATTGGAGTGGGTCCAGGGTTTCTGGGATAATGGTGTTAACGTGAGCCATGACAAGCCTTTCAAAGCATTTAATTGCTACAGATGTGAGTGCCATTGGGCGAGAGCAATTTAGACAGGTTACCTTGGCATTCTTGGGCACAGGGACTATGGTGGTCTGCTTGAAACATGTAGGTGCTACAGACTGTGTCAGGGAGAGGTTGAAAATGTCAGTCAAGACACTTGCCAGCTGGTCAGCGCATGCTCTGCGTATGCTGTAACGGTTTTGACTTGAGGTTATTGTTTATAGGGGTGCCAGGTAGGTTGTGCCTACCAGAGAAAATATTGGTTTCTCCTTTTGGTTGGAGTCCCATCTGGTCTGTCAAGTCTACACCAATACAAAGGACTCCTGTAAAAGTCAGGATGGACATACACTTTTCATAAACCCTTAAAACATTGGAAATAACTTCAAAACAACTGTATTATTTTGCATTGGTTGTATTACCAACATAAATGATCACACACACATAATAAAACAAATAATGAGTTCTGGTTCATCCAGAAAAGTCCTGTACCTCGGGCCTAAAAGAGTCCAGGACGGTAAAGGAGTTCAGGGAACTCAAGTGACCTTCGGACAAACGTTGCTTGACTGTCATACAAGTGTAGTGTAAACCCAGTATCAATCATACAATCAAAATAACAATTATTTTACCATACAACCATAAAGCGTATGAAATCTTAACTTGTTACGGAGGTGGTCCCTGCACAGGGACAGCTCAGCGGAAATTTCAGAGCGCCACCTATAGTACTCGAGTATAGTACTCGATAAATCTCAAACTTTCATAAAAATACACATGCAAGGTACTGAATTAAAGCTACACTCGTTGTGAATCTAGACACCAAGTCAGATTTGTAAAATGCTTTTCGGCGAAAGCATGAGAAGCTATTATCTGATATCATGCACCCCCCCAAAATACCAGCACGACACGTAAACAACAGATTTTGCGGTAGCCGGCGCTACCCAAAAACGCAGAAATAAAATATAAAACATTCATTACCTTGGACGAGCTTCTTTGTTGGCACTCCTATATGTCCCATAAACATCACAATTGGGTCTTTTTCCCGATTAAATCCGTCATTGTATACCCAAAATGTAATTTGCTGAAGGCCAGTCTGATGCTGCAAAAAGCCCATTTACAAGACGCAACGTCACTTTTTAAAATTACAAAAGTCGCCTATAAACTTTTACAAATCACTTCAAACGACTTTTCTAAACCAACTTTAGGTATTAATAAACGTTAATGATGTATCAAATTGATCACGGGGCGATCTGTATTCGATAGCAGCAAGTCTGGAAATCATCGTCCATTTTTTCAGTTTCACAACATACTGTGGTGCGCCTCAAGAAAGGAGGGGCTTATTCGTGTTGTAACCAAGGATAAATAAGTCAGAAAATGACAGCAATGGCGACATCGTGTGGAAGCTGTAGGCGTTTATTTTAGGTCGCCTTAAACAATACATTGAATGGCGGACAAATATTTTTTTTGTGTTTTTGGTAAACAGTTTTACCAGGGATTTTTACTCCTAAACACGTTCTGTTATAGCCACAGACCTGATTTAACCAGTTTTAGAGACTTCAGTGTTTTCTATCCACACATACTTGTCATATGCATATACTATATTCCTGGCATGAGTAGCAGGACTTTGAAATGTTGCGTGATTTTTAACAAAAAGCTGCGGAAATTCGCATCATCCATAACAGGTTTTAATAAGTCCTCAACTACATAAATCATCACGGTATATGTCACACCAAAACAAATGAAATACCGTATACAAAAAGGTTGTAGTCAGTCGGTCAATCAGACAATCCAATCCAACAACAGACCCCAGCGGAGAAAGGCCACGAAAAACAATGGAGATGTGTCTTTCAACAGAAGCAATGAGTGGATCCAATTCTGGGTAAACTTGCTATTAGGCTACAAAGCACACTTTTATATGCAACAAAACAAACGGAAGAGAGCAGCTTCGTAACTGAGGGTTGACCACATCCTCATTCGAGTCTCCATCACAACCCCACTTTTGCGCAGCTGATGCTGGCTATTTAATTGGGAATTAAAGGGGAAGCGCCCTATTGGAAGGAGAAACACTATTTAATTGGGAATTAAAGGGGAAGCGCCCTAATGGAAGGAGAAACACTATTTAATAGGGAATTAAAGGGGAAGCGCCCTAATGGAAGGAGAAACACTATTTAATTGGGAATTAAAGGGGAAGCGCCCTATTGGAAGGAGAAGCACTGAGACGGTTCAGACAAATTCAGGGCCGTCACAACGCGTCCTGTTAATCCGTCTTGCCTCCTGGCCTTGTGAATGTTAACCTGTTTACTCACATCGGCTACAGAGAGCGAGACCACCCAGTCGTCCGGAATTGCTGGTGCTCTCATGCATGGTTCAGTGTTGCTTGCCTTGAAGTGAGCGTAGAAAGAATTTAGCTCTTCTAGTCACAGCCGTCTACCGCCATTCAAAATCCTTCAGATGACCAATGTGTTCTTCTTACCTTTTTAACAGTCAGTACTAGTTAACATAAAGTAATGTATAATGAAACTTTGCAGTCCTCATGAATTTAAATTTTATTTTACTTGATCCCAACACCACCCTCAATGGTTATGCCCCTCAGTCTTTACTCTGCTTCCACCCCAATGGATTTTTATTTATTTATTCATCACTGCCACACAGTTATTATGTATATAGTGCCATATATTTTTATATTGTTGTTTTTTATTACCATTTAATTATTTTATTTCACTAGTCCTGCATGTTGGAGCTCGTAGCCTAAGATTTTCACTGTTCCCTGTAATCACACCTGAAACCCTGTACATGTGACTATTAAACACTCTGAATCTGAATCGTAATGTGCTTCTAAAATCCTCCTGCTTGTATCAAGTCCAGTGAAGACAGTGAGCAGCCCAGCCACTGCCTCAGGGTTGGTCTAAAGTGCTTATTTCAAACAATGACACCATTTTTATGGAGCGGTCCCTTGGTACTTTATTATTGCACCATGCCACACAACAGATATACCAATATCAGCATAACCTGCTTGGTCGGGGGGTTGTTTGCTCTCATTTTAATGACATTGGTTTCCTGACAATAGCATTAATTTCCTGAATATGTAAATTTCTTCCTAATGTGAAATCCCACTATAACTGGTAAAACTGTAGAGAGTTAATGAACCCTTTGTAATTACAATTGCTATAGCAACAGCCGTACCTGGCCTCGTTCTGTTATTATGCCAGCACGGTGCCCCCCCCCCCCCCCCCCCCACCGAGTGAGCAGTCGCTCACAGAAAAACCAAAAGCCATATTAAACTGCTTTCATTACGCAGAAGAAGCGGCCTCCTTTGAGCACAAATAGGTAGGAGCACGATGCGTCGTTAGTCTCTAAAAAATGAAGCACCAGCTAAAATCATTAAGGGCCCGCCGAATGTAGTAACATTTTAATAGACTAATGTTCTCACTTTGGGTTCTCATTGGATTCTAATGTCCACAAACCAGATGCCCTAATGCAATCAAGTCACCCCAGAAGTAAAATCATTGTGTTATACATTTCCAGTTGCTAATAATGCAGGAATTGCATAACCACTTGTCCATAATGACTGCAATGAGATCATGTGTGAAACAAAGTGTTCCTTGGCCGTGCTGTGATTTCCACTTTCACCACAGTAAAAATAACTTTCCATATTAAAATATTAATATTTTCAGGGTTTTGAGACAATCAAAACACTAGACAAAACAATGTATCTTGATCAACACACCTTCCAACAAAGTCTGGAGAGACAAGTGTTACTGAAGTGTATGAATGTGTATATATTTATATATCAGGAGGAATCATAATGGTGTCACAGTGTAAGCCTGACACTGGTTAACACATCTGGAAAATTATCTTCAGAACTATCATTCATTTCAACTTAATTTCGTTTTGCCATCTTGGTGATTATGACAAATCCATCTCTGTCACAATCTCAAGTAATAATCCAATTTAAGAAGAAATTGACAAATTATGAAGAACAAGGAATGTATCAGCGTATAGAAGACCCAACAAAACAAGATTTCATCCTTGGAAAAGCAAGTCCGTGATATCAGCTCACCTAAAAACTAGACTGCGCAATAAAATTAGGGAATTGAGCAAAGAGACTTTCATAGACACCCCCCCCCCCTCCCTGAAACAAGTGAGGAACTCAAAGTAATGAACTCAATGACTGCAAACAGCTCAGCGGTACTCCTGCAGTCCTATGACCACTGTGACGAGCCTGAGCGTGGCAAATTACTATCCTGCCACATCAAGAAGTTAAATTCAGACAGAGCAATTAATGCAATTCAAAGTCTGAAAGTGGGGAATATCTTTGGACCCCTGTGGAAATAAATCATACCTTTGCATTCTATTATAACTTTTATAACGCCCTTTATGAAGCTGAATCCCCAGAGAGTTCAGCTCATAAGAAATCTATTTTAGATGGAATTAATATTCACTCCAAATCAGAGGAAATGAAATTAGACCTGGGTGATAATGTGGAAGTTTCAAGAACTACAGACCTACACTGATTGGACAAAACTTTAGGAACACCTGCTCTTTCCATGACATACTGACCAGATAAATCCAGGTGAAAGCTATGATCCCTTATTGATGTCACCTGTTAATTCCACTTCAATCAGTGTAGATGAAGGGGAGGAGACAGGTTAAAGAAGGATTTTTAAACCTTGAGACAATTGAGATATGGATTGTGTATGTGTGCCATTCAGAGATTGAATGGGCTAGACAAAATATTTAAGTGCCTTTGAACGGGGTATGGTAGTGGGTTCCAGGCGCACCGGTTTGAGTGTGTCAGGAACTGCAACGCTGCTGGATTTTTCACGCTCAAAAGGTTACAAGAATGGTCCACCACCAAAAATACATCTATCCAAGTTGACACAACTGCGGGAAGCATTGGAATCGACATGGGCCAACATCCCTGTGGAATGCTTTCGACACCTTGTAGAGTCCATGCCCTGACGAATTGAGGCTGTTCCACAGGATGGGTGTTCCTAATGTTTTGTACAGTCATATATCATTTGAATAGTGGTTGATCATAAAGAGAACTGTGGTGGTAGTAAGACACTTGTTGTGACATATTATCTGCAGGACGATCTTCCAGAAGAGGATTGTAAGAAAAAAAGTATATTAAAAACTCTATCTTCTTGTAGTTAGCATTCACTGAAACGTGTCATCCTTCCTCAATGTGGACTTCCCTTTCTGAACGAGAGAGAGAGAGAGAGAGAGAGAGAGAGAGAAGGGCTGCCCGAGAGAGAGGGAGAGAGCACAAGAGAAATATAGAGAAGGGCTGCCCGAAAGAGAGGGAGAGAGAAAGAGGGAGAGAGAGCATGGAGGCTGACAGTTTGTCATATAAATCAGTGTCAGCCCGACTGCTTCTCGTTCCTCGTTGATGTAAATTGCAGGTGACAGGGCTAAGTACCAGGCTTTGCACATGACAACGATGACTCCCGAGGAAGTTCTTCACGGTCCCCTCATCCGCTCGCTGTGACAGCACTGATTATGCAGGCTAAGAGTTTGTCAAGTTCGCATTAACAGAGATGGCCACACAGAGGAAGCTCAGTATAGTGCTGAAATGGCACATCTGATGCCAAGCCATTGATCTATTTTAGTGAAAAGAGATGTTTGAGTGAAAAGGGTGGTTTTGGGATTTCAAATCATTGATCGATTCATTAAAAACATGATTAATAGTAGTTTTAGGGTATATCATAAACCTGAAGACTATCATCTGCATGTGAACACCTTTTACCCATGTAAAACTGCTGTAAACTGCTTTGCTGTGCACCTTGTTTCGGCTGCTGTTCCTACTCTCTCTCGCTCTCTCTCTCTCTCTCTCTCAGAGTGCGCAGTCAGGGGTCTGTCTGCTTCTGTGCTCTGTGTCTAAGCACCTAGAGGTGTGATCTATGGAAGAGTAATGGCCATGGTAATGATCCTGAGGACAGGCTGTCCAATAGAACAGTGTGATTTAATCATAGAAGGAGATCCCCTCCCCCCGAGGGAAGTCATTTAACATATCGAGAGCAGCTTGGGATGAGAAGGTTCTATCCTCAAAAAGATGATTCTGAGATAATTGGCTTTAGAGTTCCAAATCCACATTGGTTTGAATGGTGTCAGCAAATTTTATATTGTATTCTTTTGAACTCAACAAAAATAATTGAGGTATTTAGAGTACTATACAGGTAGAAAACATTGACCAGAACAAGGCAATTACTCAATTTGGATACAAATCCAGATAGTACATTACAGCTCCAAGCTCTCTATATATCCAGCATTCTCAAATCGCTGTGAATAATGTCCATAACTTTCATAGGACTAACGGAGAGATTTGCATGATTTGACACAAATTGGTGGAACTAAATTGTTTGTGTGTGTGTGTGTCGCGGCCAGACTCGCTAAAAGCCTCGCACCTGATTGATTGTCTCCCGTGCTGAGACCGATGCTGGTATAGTTTCTTCTTCTCTGTCTGCTTGTCTTCTCCTCATGTTATTGCACCTTCTCTCTTCATGGAAAGATGGTCCTCCATTGTAGTCTATGTTTATTCATAAAGATTATTTCCAGCTTGTGTCAAAAACTGTAAATCAATTGTATATCCAATTGTGATTTGGTTCGCTTTACATAAGGGCCTTTGGAATTCCTGGATAACAAGAAGTTGTTATAATTTACAAAACAACCAGCAGCCCACTCAAAACATGACTTGAACAGGTGAATTTGTCCTTACAGAAACCCATTACCATGAACATTACTCTCACTCAATGGAACTGTGAGTTCATATATCCATCACACAACGTAGAACGTGTCAATAATAGTAATATAGATTATTGTTCATAGTAATAGTAAATTGTTTACGCTGATCAATTCAAGTGGTTATTTTCAATTGTTCAGAAATATAAAACAACAACCCCAACACACCCTTTTTAATATCACCAAAAATATAGAAAACGTAGTGAAAACCAAAAAAACATGAATGTAAAAATACAGAACAAAACCGCCCCACTCCCTTGAAACCCACAACCCACAGACTTTCATAACCATCCTCTATACAAAGCCCCAAAACATTAGCATTTATAGGGTCTGCTCACACACCTGGTGGTCCTAATCAGCCACTTACGTGGTCCCAATGTTTTGTTTTTATTTGCGTGTGTATGATGGAGAAATTAGTTCCTGTCCATCAAGCGCAATATAGCTGTCACAATCAATGAAGAAGACCATTTGTTTGTAGACATTCTCTTGCAATGCGTTTACACCAATACCACGAACAGAGGACAAGGTAGACCCGCAAATCAATATACATTGGACACAGTCCAGTTCCTGCCTCTCTTTGATCCTCCTCTCTCTCTGGTTAGGGAGTTTGTTTGGAAAAATTTCACCTAGGAAGACTAAACATGAGAAAAATGTATTTAGTCCCAACTGAAAACCATTAAACCATGATAATCTAATTGTATATTATCCACATCATTATAAAATGGTGATTAAAGAGGTTGCTAATGATTTGACCTGACCTGACGATCTTGACCTGGCTCAGCTGTCTCAAGAACTCAACATAGAACTCAAGAATATCCATGGCCAGAGGACAAAGAAACCAGCCCAAGACCAGCGGCGATGGACAACTTTACAACAGAGGCCTTATGTTCCTCGAGGAGCCAAGACAATGAGGTCTGGAGGAGCTGGATGAGATCCGTTGAAGACCATCCTAAGATCGAATCCTACTACGCCAGCTCTGACCCTCGACGGATATGACAGGGCTTGCAAACTATTACAGATTTCAAAGGGAAACCTAGCCACGAGCTGCCCAGCCTCACGAGCCTACCAGACAAGCTAAATGCCTTCTATGCTCACTTCAAGGCAAGCAATGGTGAACCATTCATGAGAGCACCAGCTCTTCTGGACGACTGTATGAACTTGCTCTCCATAGCCAATGTGAGTAGGACCTTTAAACAGTTTAACATTTGTATGGCCGCGGGGCCAGATGGAATATCAGGATGAGTACAGTGTCTTCGCTGACATTTTCAACCTATCCCTGACACGATCTGTAATACGAATTTACTTCAAGCAGACCACCATAGTCCCTGAGCCCGAAAACGCCAAGGTTACCTGTCTAAATTACTATCGCCCCATAGCACTCATATATATATATATGGCCATGAAATGCTTTGAAAAGCTGGTCATGGCTCACACCAACACCATCATCCCAGACATCATGGTCCCACTCAAATGTGCATACCACCCCAACAAATCCACAGATTACGCAATCTCTATTGCACTCCACAGTACCCTCACCCACCTGTTCATTGACTACAGCTCAGCATTCAAAACCATAATCCCCTCCAAACTCATTACCAAGCTCAGGACCTTGGGACTGAAAATGTCCCTTGGCAACAGGATCCTGGACTTCCTGATGGGCCACACCCAGGTGGTGAGAGTAGGCAACAACACATCCGCCACTCTGACCATTAACATTGGGGCCCCTCAGGGGTGTGTACTTAGTCCCCTCCTGTACACCCTTTTAACCCACTTTTAACCAACTCCTATCATCAAGTTTGCTGACGATGCAACAGTGGTAGGACTGATCACAGATGACAATGAGGCAGCCTATAGGGAGGAGGTTAGAGACCTGGCAGTGTGGTGCCAGGACAGCAACCTCTCCCTCACCGTCAGCAAGACAAATTAGCTGATCGTGGACTACAGGAAACAGAGTGGCGAGCATGCCCCCATCCACATCGATGTGGCTGTAACGGAGCGGGTCAAGAGCTTCAAGTTCCTCGGTGTCCACATCACTAAGGAAGTAACACGGTACACACACACACACACCAGTGGAGTCTGGTGACTTGAAGAATTGATGAGGATGGGAGACCCACGGTATGGGCGCGGAATGCACGGAGACAACAAAGTGTGTTTCAAAAATCATCAGACAAATTATTTTTAACCTAATGTAACGATGTGTGCTGAGAATCGGGAAGAAAGTTCAGGGAGTGAGTGTTTTAATAAATATACACGACATAATACAAAACAAGAAACACGAACAACGCGCAGACATGACACAGAAACAGAAACAATGATGACTGGGGAAGGAACCAAAGGGAGGGACATATATAGGGAAGGTAATCAGGGAGGTGATGTAGTCCAGGTGAGTGTCATAATGCACTGATGTGCGTAACGATGGTGACAGGTGTGCGCCATAACGAGCAGCCTGGTGACCTAAAGGCTGGAGAGGGAGCACACGTGACACCTAAAGCATTTAATAAATACATTTATAGTACAATATTATGGGGAATGAGAATGAGAGGGCTGCTTACACAGTATTGGAAAGGGATCACAGCAGTGATTGAATGAGGGTATGAGGCATGAGTTGAGGTGTTCAGAGGCTTGACCAGTGCAGGACATGATTTGACTGGAAAGACAAAAAACAACAACACAACACACTACACATTGAGACAAAAGAGCTAAGAATGAGTTAGTCCAAGCAAGGAATAAAATTATTGATGTGTAATAATGTGATAGTGTTTGTGTATGTGATTGACTCTACATACAGTAATGAGAGAAAATTGATAGGGGTACTCACATTGGGGAAACAGTCAATGTGCCAGTGGATGAGCGGGCACAGTAGACGTAGCTTCAGTTCATGTCAGGAGAAAGTTTACAATGGTAATGGAGTGGAGTAGTCATCATCTCTTAATTAATCAGGGAACAGGAGGGGACTTAGCTGTAAATACAAATACAGCTCTGCCATCGTAGGTTTGGACAACAAGTTTCTCTATGAAGTTAAACTCAGACATCTCAAAATTCATAAAGTCAAACACAGACTGCGCACTTCGCCCACTTGACACATCAAAGTAGCCCAAGAAACGTTCCTGAATAAAGCCCTGATTATCCACATACCTGATGATAATTGACAACTGCAAGCAGACTGGTGGCACCATAGGTCCCAGAGCGGTGGGGCAATTTTTACCCCCTGGGGCCTGGAGTTTTTCCTTATATGTTAACCTAACTAGGAAAACTCTGGACCCTGTAAAGGTATGACAGTGATTAATCAGTTGTAAAAAGGTTTTATATGGGCTATAATGGGACCAGTTTTTCCTAATGGTCACATGATTTTAAACACGATTTGTTAAGCCCTGGGGGGTGAAAAACTTGTCAAACTGCAGCTATCTGTACCTTATACTTGTTCATATAAATTATGTTTTGACTAAATTAGGAAGGGGATTTCCTCTACCCAGACACATAGACGACAACTGATAGACAATATAACTCACAGGGCTGAGCTTACTTTATGCGCGTTTGCATCATGCAGGCCTATGCAACTCACATCTATCATCACTATTATTTTGATTGATTCATTTAAATGAATCATTTTGGATTAAAAACATATAGGCAGCCTATCCAGTCCAATTTTGAATATAAGCTAAATTAGATCACAATCCCATTTTCTCCTGACACACAAATGGACTATAAATACATAACGTTACCAATTAGTTTTCCAGACCAGATGGACGGGGCGCATAGGCTGTAACGTTATGCAGCTGCTCTTATTAGAAGCTTTGCATCCCATACAGCATGTCAGATTTCTAATGTTTAGGTGTAGCCCAGGCTGCTGCAACATTTCTGTCATGGGTTTTTGCTTGTGTCTGCCCGGAGTGATTATGTGTTAATCACTAATAAATACCAGAGGAAAGTGGAAAGCCTACCTGAGCACAACGCAAAGAAATGTGCTGTGTCAACCTCTTTAAATCTAACTGTTAATGGGTGATGCGATGGAAGCTATAAAATCATTTGGAATTGTTTTCGACATCCCAGAAAAGACAGTCAAAAGTTTGATGTGTTCAGCAAGTAAAGCAGTGTAACGTGCAATTACCTCTGCAAGCCCCTTGTAGTTGCCCATGTTTCTCTCTCGTCGTGTCCTCTAAAAGCAACAGAGGGTGTTGAGTACAGCCCAGTTCATCACTGTGGCCGAGCTCCCTGCCATCCAGGACCTCTATACCAGACAGTGTCAGAGGAAGGCCCCAAAAATGGTCAAAAGCTCCAAAACATTGTCAAAGACTCCAGCCACCCAAGCCATAGACTGTCCTCAGTGTTTACCGCATGGCAAGCGGTAACAGTGCACAAAGTCTGGAACCAATAGTACCTTGAACAGCTTCAAGCCATAAGACTGTTAAACAAGACTGCTAAACAGCTAATCAAATGGCTACCCGGACTACCTGCATTGACCCTGTTTTGCACCAACTCTCTTGCACTGATTCTATGCACACACACACACTCACACATACTTACACTGACACCACAACACACACAGACACACTACACACGCCCACATACACGTAACACGCACACACACTAACACCACACACACACACACGCACACGCGCACACGCACACACACACACACACACACACACACACACACACACACACACACTTACTTTTATACTCACCACAGACGCTGCTGCAACTGCCTATGATCTATCCTGTTGCCTAGTCACTTTTCCCATGCCTATATGTACATAGCTACCTCAACTACCTCGTACCCCTGCAAATCGACTCGGTACTGGTGTTCCTGCATGTAGAAATTTTATTCTTACTCTCTGTTGTTATTTGTTATTCACAGTGTATTTATTTCTTGTCTCACAATTGTATTTTTTATTGTGTAATATTCACTCTGCATTGTTGGAAATGTAATAAAGCAGTTCACTGTTAGTCTACAGCTGTTGATTACAAAGCATGTGACAAATAACATTTGAAGTAAGTCGAAATTATTTGATCAATCTATTGAACTGAATAAAACATATTTTAGGTAGGAAGAACAGAGCTAGGTAGAGTTGCGTGCCATGGCTATACACTGATATGAGTCAAAATGCATCTGTCTACCCCCAGTCTGAACTCTCTACCCCCCAGTCTGAACTCTCTACCCCCCAGTCTGAACTCTCTACACCCAGTCAGAACCCTCTACACCCAGTCAGAACCCTTTACACCCAGTCAGACCTCTCTAAACCCAGTCTGAACTCTCTACACCCAGTCTGAACTCTCTACACCCAGTCTGAACTCTCTACACCCAGTCTGAACTCTCTACACCCAGTCTGAACTCTCTACACCCAGTCGGAACCCTCTACACCCAGTCGGAACCCTCTACACCCAGTCTGAACTCTCTACACCCAGTCAGAACCCTACACGCAGTCAGAACCCTCTACACCCAGTCAGAACCCTCTACACCCAGTTAGAACCCTCTCCACCCAGTCTGAACTCTCTACCCCCAGTCTGAACTCTCTACCCCCCAGTCTGAACTCTCTACACCTAGTCAGAACCCTCTACACCCAGTCAGAACTCTCTACATCCAGTCAGAACCCTCTACACCCAGTCTGAAATCTCTACACCCAGTCAGAACTCTCTACACCCAGTCAGAACTCTCTACACCCAGTCAGAACTCTCTACACCCAGTCTGAACTCTCTACCCCCCAGTCTGAACTCTCTACACCTAGTCAGAACCCTCTACACCCAGTCAGAACTCTCTACATCCAGTCAGAACCCTCTACACCCAGTCTGAAATCTCTACACCCAGTCAGAACCCTCTACACCCAGTCAGAACCCTTTACACCCAGTCAGACCTCTCTAAACCCAGTCTGAACTCTCTACACCCAGTCAGAACCCTCTACACCCAGTTAGAACCCTCTACACCAGGTCTGAACTCTCTACCCCCAGTCTGAACTCTCTACACACACTCAGAACTCTACCCCCAGTCTGAAATCTCTACACCCAGTCAGAACCCTCTACACCCGGTCAGAACCCTCTACACCCAGTCTGAACTCTCTACACCCAGTCTGAACTCTCTACACCCAGTCAGAACTCTCTACACCCAGTCTGAACTCTCTACCCCCCAGTCTGAACTCTCTACACCTAGTCAGAACCCTCTACACCCAGTCAGAACTTTCTACATCCAGTCAGAACCCTCTACACCCAGTCTGAAATCTCTACACCCAGTCAGAACTCTCTACACCCAGTCAGAACTCTCTACACCCAGTCAGAACTCTCTACACCAAGTCAGAACTCTCTACACATAGTCAGAACTCTATACCCTCAGTCAGAACTCTCTACACCCAGTCAGAACTCTCTACACCCAGTCAGAACTCTCTATACCCAGTCAGAACTCTATACCCCCAATCAGAACTCTCTACACCTAGTCAGAACTCTCTACACCCAGTCAGAACTCTCTACACCCAATCAGAACCCTCTACACCCACTCAGAACTCTCTACACCCACTCAGAAATCTCTACACCCACTCAGAAATCTCTACACCCACTCAGAACTCTCAACCCCCAGTCAGAACTCTCTACACCTAGTCAGATCTCTCTACCCTCATTCAAATGACATATAAACTCTCAACCCCCAGTCAGAACTCTCTACCCGAAGTCAGTGAGAAGACATCTAATTGCTAATCTATAATCCCTTTAATATGCTCTTGCCTTTTTGCGATTGATCCTTCGCCAGCCGTAACAGCACCGCCAGAGGCTACAGTAATCCCATTATAGGTGAGGCTGCAGAATCCAAATAGCTCTTTTACCCTTGTCACCAACTCTTTCTCTTTCTCTTTCTCTCTCTCTCTCTCTCTCTCTCTCTCTCTCTCTCTCTCTCTCTCTCTCTCTCTCTCTCTCTCTCTCTCTGTCTCTCTCTCTCTGTCTCTCTCTCTCTGTCTCTCTCTCTCTGTCTCTCTTCACTTGAGGTGTCTGTTATTGTTTTTAATTGATAACCTCGTCAAGCAGAGACGAAAGGGAGGTAAAGAGACAGACACCATTTCTCCTTGGGCTGGAATCAGCAATAAGAACGGTTTGGCTCATATTCACTGTTTGTACTATCAGTGGCGTTATGCCTACTGAAACTGGGGGGGCAGGTGCCCACTCAATTTAATCAATTTAGAAATAAAAATAAAGATGATATAGCTTATTTCATTCATTCAAATATGAAGAATGTGGCCTTCAGTACCCCCTTAAAAACGTTAGATGAATGACGCTTTTGTAGATCATTCTATTTTCATGGATGCCATAACAGGTTAAGAATGTGTATAGATCATTCTCTCAACTGTGAAGTGACCCCTGACCCTTTGAAATGAGCCAATCTAAAGCAGAGGTCAGGTCACTTTCAAGGTTGTTGTTGGCCCAGGTGTTGAACTCTTTTCAATTACATTTACAATACCTGACAATGTCATCACAAATGGGTTTTCAATTTATGACAATCAGATTTTAAGACTGAAACGATGAATTAACCTATATAAACTGAGAATACAAAACATTAAGAATGACTGCTCTTTCAGTGACATAGTCTGACCAGGTCAATCCAGGTGAAAGCTATTATCCCTTATTAATGTCACTTGTTAAATCTACTTCAATCAGTGTAGATAAAGGGGAGGAGACAGGTTAAAAATATATTTTTAAGCCTTGAGACAATTGAGACATGGATTGTGTTTATCAAACCAAATCACATTTATTGGTCACTTTAGGAAGGTGTTCCTAATGTTTGGTATACTCAGTGTATTTATGACCAAGGATATTGCTCTGTGTCATGTCATTGGGCCTAGGTTCAATCCGGATGGCGGAAGATCCGAGTTATACCGCGATTGACATTTAAATGCAATTTCCGATTGAGCCGACATATGCAGCTTTTACCATAAAAATCTGGTTTCCACTAATGCAGGAACATTGCCCTTCAAACTTGCATAGTGGACAAAACGCAATCGGATTGAATCTGGCCCTTGGTTCAGTTACACCATTGTCATGATTATCATGCATCAATAAATTCAAATGTCATATTGTTTTAGTTTTACTGATGTTATAGCCCTAGGCGTACAATTGAATACATTAATATACGTAGATTATATGGCAATATACATCAGGGTAATATACATCATACATCTTTATATAATATTAACTGTACAGTTTTAATAGTACACACATTAACACGTCCAAAGGGGTGTAAAGGAAATGTAAGGATTTCCACGACAGGGGAATAATTTAAAAAATGATACATAAATATCTCTCTAATATGTATATATCATCTACCATATAATTAACATTGTAGCATAACCCTCAGGCTATATTGACGTCCCACGAAATGGCCCTCCATCCTCCATTAACCCTGGTAAATAGAACCCATAGAGATGGGAAAAGAGAGAGAGAGAGAGAGAGAGATGGAGAGACAAATGAGCTAACACTTTTTAATCTGCCTGTACCGGATCCAATGACGCAGAGTAATGACCTCAAGGCTTAACTCACTCAGATATTCCCATTTAGTTCAAATCCGAAATCAAATGTAAAATATCTCTGAGTTTTTACATTTTTTAAATTTCATCCCAGAGTTGAGTTGGTTCAGGGGTTATCTGTGTTTGCAGCATTGTAGGCTAGTCGAGACTCAAGATGTCGGGTTTTGTTTTTAAAGGCGAATTTCTGATTAAATTCAGAAAAGGTTGAAAGATGAGGAAGTCTATAGGGGGATGAGGTGGATGAGGCGAATAAGGGGTGTGTACATACCCAGGTACTTTATTTATCTAAACAAGATTAAAATACTATAAGGTTTAATCAGACAACCTTCCTTCCAAAGCCCCGAGGCTGTGCGCTCTCTTTCAGACACAATCAGTATTCATTAACACATTTTTGATGGTGTTTTTGAACTTTTAATAAGAATAACAAACAGCGGGTAAGAAAGAGTCACACTCTGGAAGTCAAGCACTCTGGCTCCCCCTGGGAAATGTTTCTTGTTAAGTGCGAGGGGAACCTTTATCTCTCTGTGACTTAGAATTAAGTCATTTAGTTTGAATGGATTAAGGGAGGGAGGACAGAAGGAAGGGATGGAGGTGAGGTAGTGGTGGGAGGGAAGAGTTAGAAAAAGTTAGCCAAGCTACAACGATTGCCTCAAGACAGAAAAAGTTGACTATATTATTTCTCACAAAATCTAAATAAAGTAACTGTAGAAGTTCTACTTTATAAAAAAGTTTTTTTTATAAATCTGCTGCTTAGATTATATGTAAACTACTACTTAGTTGGAATTTTAATCACATTTAAAGTAAACAGATGTCTGAAATAAATTCTGACAACTTTGAAGAACCCGACATATCATTACAAACCATCCACTGTCTGGCAGGCATCGTTCTGTGCTCAACATTACACCTACGAACCAGAACTTTGAATCTCACTTCAATCTCCACATGAAAATGTCACGGAAAATGTATTTTTAATTGCTGCTCCTATGAGAAGTGCGTAATGCCTTCTACTGCCTTCCCCGTAGTACGGGGGAAATAACAGGGGTGGAAATGGCAGTTGCTCCAGATGATGCTTTCAGACAAAAGGTTAGTTTCTCTCTCTTCTGACAGGGGTCAAGTAGTTATCTTCCTGTTCTTCACTGTGCTCAAACCAAAGGCTTGAATATGAGAGGCCTGAATACCAAGTATAAGAGAACATAGAGAGACTTCAGGGCACAGACATCTGCAAAAACTCCAACGGATGATCTGTGAGTACTTCCAAAGGTCAAAATGGACAATGACTCATTGGTGACCAATAGGAAGTGAAACGGAAACAAAGTAATACACATTTAGGTTTAACATAATGTGAGTGAGTTTATGTCTTTTGTTAGTAATTGGCTTTGGGGCAATTTTACCTGAACTGATAAATGAGCTCAACTAAGTAACACTTACTATATAGTCAAGTGTAAACTTTACTGTCTTATCTGTTCTGAGTGGAAATATCCTGAGGATGTTTCAGTCCCAGAAAAAAAACGAAGTCCTGCAGAACAAAAGTCTATGCGGGAGGAAGTGTCCTGAAGTGCACCGTTTGCCATTTAAAATTCAGAGTGGCAATTTAGCCACCACCATCGTCCAATCCCAAACTTTCCAGGAAATTATGAGCAACAATTTGGAGGTGAGCCGTAATGGCGGCAGGTGGGGAACACAGTTGCGAAGATTCAGGAGTGATTAATGGAAACTAATTTTTCATGGCAATTAAAATGATTAAAGCCGGAGGGCCTTTCTGCTGTAACTCCGAATTGCTCCAGGAACAAGGCGATGCCACAAAGCTAAAGAACCAAAATTGCATTAGTAGTTGAGGAGAACTGTATTAAAATGCAAATGTACAGCTGTTAATAGTTCTTCAAAATCCAATAATCCCCCACAGTCAGTCATGTGTCAAAATGGTTAATGGAAAAATATCCCAGAGGCACGCAAGGTCCTTTTTCCACTCCGATTTTGATTAAAGGAAGAATTTCTGTTTAGGGAAAAATGTTCAGGGCTGGATGAGACTGGGTCTGTGTCCAAAATAGCACCTTATTCCCTATGTAGTGCACTACTTTTGATCAGGGACAATAAGGTTTTGTCAAAAATAGTGCAATATTTAGGGAATAAGGTGCCATTTAGGATACGTCCTGGGACTGAATGGGGATGGGGATAGGATTGGCAGAGTGTGACTTAATGTGGGCAGGATCCCAAACTCATTGTTCAGACTTCCTGATTCCTGAGATATGCCTTCTCATGGGAATAGCCTGTCTGTGTTGCTAACAAGGGGGAAGCCGATCACATCTCCAAAGCTCTAAATCTGATCTGCAGGTATTAAAGACATTCATCACCCTAACCTGTATTGAGTAACGCTTCAATGAAATGCTTATGATACATCTGCCTGCCTGTGAATGAAGAGGGAGGTTAGGGAGCAGCTTTGGCTGAAGGAGTGTCACACAGAAAGACATTATTAAATGAATAGTCTACTTGGTTATTCTGTCTCTTCATTACGATTCTGCTGGGGGTTATAGAGATATGGAAGTGTTCCCTCTCACCGGAGGGAAAAATGCAGTTTTCACTCCAACTAGACAGCATGGGCCATGGGGAGACATGTTGTTGTTGCACATTGAAGCAAATTGATTAAGGACATTACCATTCGTTTTGAAATCCCAGATAACACAGAGACTGACTATAAGCCAGGTCAGTGAATAGTATAACTTACTGGTAACTTATTGTGCAAGAACTACTGACATTTGTGTATGTGTATGACCAACAGCCCATCCCTGATCATCAAATTGTGTGTTGCTTTGAGTCTGTCACTGAATAGATATAATGGCCACGTTAATATTGTCTCGATTGATCTGGTCGGATAAATCCAATCTGAAACTAATCTGAACTGAGATAAGTATGTAAATTGATTTGGGTAATTAGACCACATGACTTTGCCGATGAAGATTCCGGCTGTATACAAACATTTCTAGACATACTATTCCTTGTGGAGCAATTTATCTCTAATACAGTATGTTTGAGTGTATACGTTCAAAATGTATGCCTATATCACACATTAGAGTGAATCCCAGTAGACTTATTAAAAGTGAAGCATTCAGTGCTTTGCTTTAGGAAGCCTACTCCTTAATGAGGCCAGCTGTAAAAGCACCCCACAGACAGCCGATGAACACACAAACCTGGCACACACTTTAATTACTAATAAATTGTGAGCCAGATAAACCTAGCGAGGAGCGGATTTCACCCCCAGAGGGTTCTAATCGCTGTAAAGCCGAGTGCTGATCCTAACTGCCGACTACGAGGCTTCCATGGCAGGTGCCACTGCACTGAGTCGTCCCACAACAGACGCTGCTATCTGCTATTGACTCCAAACGGCACTTACTCTCAATCTCCTCCATGCCTCTTCTAGGGACTGGAACACTACTTCTCTCTGTAGACTATGAGGGAAACATGGTACGGTTGGTATGAGATCAGAGGGATTCTTGGAAGTAATGATGATCAAACTCAGGAAGTAAAGAGCTTACTGTATATGTAATGTATGTGTTTTTGATTGGTCTTGGAGTGAATTTGGATGGTGTGATCAGTTTTGTTTCGATGAAGTTGGAAGAAGTTTGATTCCTGTCTTGATCAGGAACATCAAGGCCCAAGTCTAAGAAGTTCAGGGATCTAAATGCACAAACAGGTATGGTGGGTCAACAGATAATGTGACATTATGATGCGCTAAGAGAAGCATGGAGCTCAGATTGATCTGTATTTTTGGAGAAAGATGTGGGAATACTGATGTACTCTATTGGGATACTCTTGATATATTAAATGTATACTGTACACTATTAGGTACAATGCGTTGGAACACTCATTGACAATATTCACTGTACATGCTTAAATGTCTGGCAATGCAGATCCTTAACATTTATTGACCTTCAAGACCTACCATTATAATAATCAGTGAGACGCGCATATAAAGAACATTCAACTGATAAAACATACAGTATTTTTATTCATATGTACACCTCCATCCCATCCTTCTCCCAGAAATAAAAGTCATACATTTGATGAATACTTGTAATATATTTAGACAGTTCTACAGCGTATGTACAGGGTTGCTGTTTTCACGGATTCACAAGAGAGCGAGAGAGAGAGAGAGAGAGAGAGAGATTGTGGGAAGGGGGAGACAGCTTTATGTGGGCATATACAGACGCAGCTCAATTCAGGATAAACTATGTACAATACAAACCATTCATACAAATTAGGCTCTCTAAGATATAGAATTCATTACATTACAATTTTTATTAAGTCAATGACAATGAGCAAAGCCCCCCAATCAATCACAACTGAATATTAACAATAAACCTAATAAGGCTGTGATTTGCTAATAATAATCTGAGCCAGGACTTATACAGGGACAAGCTGAAGATTGAACAGCATCATTCCTGAACATGTAAAATGCGTTTATTTTTTATTTTTTTATAAAACATGCCTGCGGGAGAATCCTGTCAGTGCTAGGTAAGACCACCTACTTGGATTGCACACTGACACTCTCCTCTTCCTCAGCTCTCTCGACTGTGGGGTCAAAGGATTTGGAAATGTGTGGGGATCTTGTAGACCTTCAAGGGTAGGAGTCTGGACTGTTATTTCTGAGAGAGCGGAATTGAGCTGCTATGAATGAAGAGTATTGCAGGTGCAAACTAAACATAGGATCATGTATGCTGCCATCCAATTGGTAGCTCACAGAACTGAACTTTCATACAGAAAGTATGGTGGCCCTAAGGAGCAAAGTAAGAAATACTAAAAGGAGAAAATTAAAGCACCTAGAATCAAACTGGACCAAGAAAATGAATATAACATATTGATAACATTAACAAGTTGTTACAAACTAATAAGACTTATTTGAAATTCTGATTTTACTTAGTTACAAATGGAACTATCAACCCCAAATATGTACACATGATGCATCTATGAAATCACTGATGAAAAAAGGTATGAAATCTATAAAACAAATGAATTATAATCAATATTATTTGTTTAGTCATAGTATTTGTATACTAATAATATTAATATAATATTTATTATATTTATAATAATAATGGTTTTGCACAACACTTGAAAGACAAAATAATAATGCCCCATAAGTCTTTACTTTCTCTATTGTCTTAATTTCATAAATAGATAATCAATTCATTTTACACATTCTTTTATTTTCAGAACAGTACAGCTAACATATATTTCTCTGGGCGGGGAAAAAGAAGAAGAAGCCCCGCTTTGTAACTTACTGGTCCTTCACATTGGGATTGTTGTTGTGGGAGTGGTCAGCCAGAGGGGAAGTAAGGAGTGTCACTGTGGTAGTTGTAGTCCGGACAGACTTTCTGCACCAACTTGTAGTCAGTGCTGTAGAAGGAGATGTAGATGCAGATGACTTTAAAGGGCTTGGAACAGAGCCAGGAGACGTGGCTCTGAGTCTGCTCCTGGTAACACGTCTTGGACGGGTCGAAGTTACACAGCGTGTTCCTGGCGCCCTTCTCCACCTTCTCGTACTCTATGCGGCAGTTGAAGGACTTGGAGTCCTTGGCGTCAATCACGGACTGCTGGGCGGCCACGTCGAACTCCACGACCTTGGTTGGTGGGACGAGACTCACAGACACGTTGCCCTGGCCTGTGGAGTTGTGTCTGAAGTAGACGCTGAAGGTTCCGTTGCCGTGATCCACGATCTTCCCGGTGATGAGGAGGTTGAGCTTGACCGTCTTAATGTTGGAGTGGAAGTCTCCCCAACCGAACATCTTCTTGAACTTGCCCGTCTTGACCATAGGCCGCCGCTTAGCTCTTGCTCTAGAATCCTGGAGGTCGGTAGAGTTCCTCAGCCAGTCCCAGAGGTCCTGCTCGGAGTAGGGCTCCGGGGTGTCGTAGCGCAGGTCCAGGGCTGTGGTGTTCTCTTTGCCATGGAGAGTCTGTGACAACAACCTGCTGATTGACAGGTCCTTGCTGCTTTCTGTCCATATGTGTTTTAACGTCGACTTGGGGCTGCCCGACTTGAGGAGGTCCGCCTTGGAAGCATGAACACTTGTCACCTGAAACAGAGAGAGAAGAGGAGATCCGTTTCACTAACTGGTATGTCATACTGTTATAGGCGACACGGTAGTACTTGAGACAATCAAACAGGCAAAGATACACTTCAGCAGATATTAATATCAGAATCAGAAAAAAATTGACTTCACATTCAGGCACTATACGCAGCTTTCTACAAAACAGACAAAATGGACTCTGAAGTGGGGAGAGGACAGGAGAGATACCGGTAATCCATCTTTCAGCGAGCTTCAATTTCGAAACGTGTTAGCAGACAGCCCCCATTTGGGAAATAGAATGTGAAATAGACACAACACAGCGATCAAAGTATTAAAGTGTTTTTCCTCTCTCTCTCTCTTTCTCTCTTCCTCTCAGATGGTAGAAGGGATTTCCACTTGGCTCCCCCAGATAAATGCAGTGGCTATTCAGTAAAGACCAGACTATTAAGCACAAAGCGCTGCTTGGATTGATGATTGATGAACCCCCAGGTTTTCACCATTTAGCCACGATGACTGGAATTAGGTTCATACAGGCCCCGGCGGAGGGAAGTGACATTGATTGGCTGATTTCTACTGTAAGACGTGACAGCAGATCTGTCTTGCCCAGAGATTTTTGCATTTCATGGGCCGAGGCCCTCTGGGATCGATACATAGAAAATAAGGTTTCGCTACCAATCAGTTGGCCCTTTGGACATGAATTGACTTCCTCAGACCGTGTCAGCACTAAGGGGCAATCCCTATAGCCAGGTTTAAGCATATCATTGTTTAGGGGGAGAATATGCCTATATGGTTCGTATAGGGTGCTGAGAGAAGAGAACAAATAAAAAAGATAATTACATTGAGGGCTCTATTCAAAACGCATCGCGGAAGTTCAGCTTTACAGCTTGATTGAAATTTAAAGACAACGTTCCAAATGTATATGAGTGCATGCATGCATGTTCAAATTACCTTAATATGTATACCGTGGAATGTGTCATGCTTCATTGTTACAGATTGAATAGATCCCTTAATTACCTTGTATGTGTTTTGAACTGCAGATTGAAAGCCATTTGAACCTAGTTAGAAGTAGATGTATGTGATTATGAATATCATTTCTGTAGGAAGCTTTCTGTAAGCAATGGCCTGAAGGGTAAACAAGAAGACATCCTTTAACATGAGCCTCACCATGCTGCAAACAACCACTCATTACTGTAGTTACAGGGGATGGTGGTTTAATGTAGTTGCAGGTGACTGTAATTTACTGTAGTTGCTAGAGGTCGACCGATTAATCGGAATGGCCGATTAATTAGGGCCGATTTCAAGTTTTCATAACAAGCGGAAATCTGTATTTTTGGGCGCCGATTTTTTTATATATATTTTTTCTTATTATTTTATTTTTATACCTTCATTTAACTAGGCAAGTCAGTTAAGAACACATTCTTATTTACAATGACGGCCTAGGAACGGTGGGTTAACTGCCTTGTTTAGGGGCAGAACGACAGATTTTCACCTTGTCAGCTCGGGGGATCCAACCCAATAACGACCTGCCTCTCTCTCGTTGCACTCCACAAGGAGACTGCCTGTTACGCGAATGCAGTAAAGCCAAGGTAAGTTGCTAGCTAGCATTAAACTTATCTTATAAAAAACAATCAATCATAATCACTAGTTAACTACACATGATTGATGATATTACTAGATATTATCTAGCGTGTCCTGCGTTGCATATAATCTGACTGAGCATACAAGCATACAAGTATCTAAGTATCTGACTGAGCGGTGGTAGGCAGAAGCAGGCACGTAAACATTCATTCAAACAGCACTTTCGTGCGTTTTGCCAGCAGCTCTTCGTTGTGCGTCAAGCATTGCGCTGTTTATGACTTCAAGCCTATCAACTCCCGAGATGAGGCTGGTGGAACCGAAGTGAAATGGCTAGCTAGTGTGCGCACGCTAATAGCGTTTCAAATGTCACTCGCTCTGAGCCTTCTAGAAGTTGTTCCCCTTGCTCTGCATGGGTAACGCTTCTTCAGTGGTGGCTGTTGTCGTTGTGTTGCTGGTTCGAGCCCAGGGAGGAGCGAGGAGAGGGACGGAAGCTATACTGTTACACAGGCAATACTAAAGTGCCTATAAGAACATCCAATAGTCAAAGGTTAATGAAATACAAATGGTATAGAGGGAAATAGTCCTATAATTCCTATAATAACTACAACCTAAAACTTCTTACCTGGGAATATTGAAGACTCATGTTAAAAGGAACCACCAGCTTTCATATGTTCTCATGTTCTGAGCAAGGAACTGAAATGTTAGCTTTCTTACATAGCACATATTGCACTTTTACTTTCTTCTCCAACACTTTGTTTTTGCATTATTTAAACCAAATTGAACAGGTTTCATTATTTACTTGAGACTAAATTGATTTTATTGATGTATTATATTAAGTTAAAATAAGTGTTCATTCAGTATTGTTGTAATTGTCATTATTACAAATAAATAAATAAAAATCAGCCGATTAATCGGTATCAGCTTTTTTGGTCCTCCAATAATCGGTTTCGGCGTTGAAAAATCATAATCGGTCGACCTCTAGTAGTTACAGGTGACATTTTACAACCTCTATTTCAGGCTTAGGTAGACCTATGTCCACTCTGAACCTGAGTAGGCAGAATATCCTTCAGCCCTGAAGGCTTCAAATACCAAATGAATTCCTTCACATTAAACTACATATTGCTTCTACATACACAGTTTCATTGATTACATAAGGAGATTACAATACAAAGGTATTGATCAGAAATCTTCCTTGCAGATTCCATCTGGTCTAAGTCATTGGTAATGTTTCCAGTTTAATATTGAGGTATAATATGAATGAAGATTAGCCTACTCAACAGGGCTAATAGCCCAGTGAGACTGTGACTTATGCCTCAGGGTGTACTGTATGTATGTAATGAAGTGTCTTGTATGGACCCTGAGGGCATGATTTAAGACCTATACATGGTAATCATGAATGACTTATAACTGGTGATACAGTGCATATGGAAAATACATGTGTACTGTATAGAGAGTAGATTGATAAAACCAATTAATGTTGTTCCATGCAGAATAGTTAATATCTCATAAATAACATCATAATAAGTGAGTCCTGTATTTTGCGAATGCACTGCGCTCAAACATGTGCATGATTTCATGGTACTCTAAAACATGTGCATGATTTCATGGTACTCTAAAACATGTGCATGATTTCATGGTACTCTAAAACATGTGCATGCCGTGTATGTTTATCCATACTTACTGTTTCTCCATTGTCCTTTATAGACAGCCACAGCCACAGCCACAGTACAATACACACACACACACACACACACACACACACACACACACACACACACAAGTTGATCTATGAAGCTTCAGGCCCACGGCCAGTTTCTTTGACTCCATCATCCAGCATGCTTTGGGCCTTGGGCCAATGTGTTTGACTCCATTTTCCAGCATGCTTTGTGCCCTGTCCCAGTGTGTCTGCTGAGGCTCAGTGCTGCCAGATGGTTAGTTTACCTGGGGGGACAGGCGGTGCATCTGGTAAACATGGCAGCACTCTGGCCAGCAGAGGCCTGCGCCTCACAACTGACTACAGGCCAGACTCAGACAGATGTCTTCCCCTGGGCCTAGGCTATAGGTATAGGGAGATGGCTGGGTCAGATGGGGCTGTACGAGCTCCGTGTGTTCAGGATGTAAGTCATAACACAACGGAACAGCAGTCGACACTGTGATTCATCGCTGAAACTATGGAATGACACAAACATACATGTTTATTTTTATTTTTTATTTTTACATTGATGGCCTACAAGTACACACACGTTAACCCACAAATGCACACACCACACACATACACACTCCCATCACAACCTACGCTATATATACAAAAAAATAGGGACACCTTTTCAAATGAGTGGATTCGGCTATTTCAGCCACACCCATTGCTGACAGGTGTATAAAATCGAGCACACAGCCATGCAATCTCCATAGACAAACATTGTCAGTAGAATGGCCTTACTGAAGATCTCATTGACTTTCAACGTGGCAACTTTCTAACAAGTCAGTTCGTCAAATTTCTGCCATGCTAGACCTGCCCCGGTCAACTGTAAGTGCTGTTATTGTGAAGTGGAAACGCCTAGGAGCAACAACGGCTCAGCCGCGAAGTGGTAGGCCACACAAGCTCACAGAACAGGACCGCCGAGTGCTGAAGTGCGTAGCGCTTAAAAATCGTCTGTCCTCGGTTGCAACACAAAGTGTTCGTCGGGAGCTTCATAAAATGGGTTTTCATGGCCGAGCCGCCGCACACAAGCCTAAGATCACCATGCGCAATGCCAAGCGTTGGCTGGAGTGGTGTGAAGCTCGCCGCCATTGGACACTGGAGCACAGTAAACGTGTTATCTGGAGTAATGAATCACGCTTCACCATCTGGCAGTCCGATCGACGAATCTGGGTTTGGTGGATGCCAGAAGAACGCTACCTGCCCCAATACATAGTGCCAACTGTAAGGTTTGGTGGAGGAGGAATAAAGGTCTGGGGCTGTTTTTCCATGGTTCGGGCAAGGCCCTTAGTTCCAGTGAAGGGAAATCTTAACGCTACAGCACACAATGACATTCTAGACGATTCTGTACATCCAACTTTGTGGCAACAGTTTGGGGAAGACCCTTTCCTGTTTCAGCATGACAAAGCCCCCGTGCACAATGCGAGGTCCATACAGAAACGGTTTATCGAGAACAGTGTGGAAGAACTTGACTGGCCTGCACAGAGCCCTGACCTCAACCCCATCGAACACCTTTGGGATGAATTGGAACGCTGACTGCGAGCCAGGCCTAATCGACCAGCATACCAGACGAGTGGAAGCTGTTATAGCAGCAAAGGGGGGGCCAACTCCATATCACACACACACACACACACACACACTGTAGCAGAAAACCATTTGACACAAGCAGGCAGAGAACTCTTGCTACCAGATAACCATCCCAACTCAGCTACCTGATAACTAGCACAACTCAGCAATGAGTGGACAGGTGTCACCAATGACCTGACAAAGTCCCCTTAGACATAATTCAGTGGTGATTCTGAAATAGCACCCTATTCCCTACATGAAGGTGGGCACTTTTTTTGCCAAGCCAAGCCCACTACACAGAGCTCTGGTCAAAAGTATTACACTATAAACGGAATAGGGTGCTGATTCAGAGGAAGTCTAGAAGACTTGATGGAGTTGAAGTTCTGCTTCAATTAATAGCGAACAGAGAACACCAAAAGAAAGCAGCATAGTCCAAACTCCTCCATCAAAACAACATTGATGCATTGTGAATGGTTACAACGGACCCAGTCTAAAGACATACAGACCCTTTACATTGCCAACATTAGCAGTAATCTATAGCTCATGAGGCTGTTAAACCAATACTTACTGTTTAGTGATGGAACACTGTTTTTATCTACAGATTATGAAATGTCATTACAGTGCTGTGATGCTATATATTCAAATAAAGAGAACATTGATTGTGTGGCTAATTATAGTTTAAGTACCATATCTATATGCTTAAACAAATGGAGACATGGTCTAAGACTTAACGCAAACACCACAGATATGGGTGACAACATGTCAGTCTCTGTTCTTAGTTTCCCTAGACTACTGTTTAGGAGGGGGCACCCCCCCAAAAAAAAATATCTTAACAATATCTTAAATTGAAACTAAATTATTTTATGAGGAGGGCAACAGAGGTTAGGTCCACCTACGTAATGGCAATACATCCCTCATGACATACATTTAGGATGAGCAGGTTAATGATGAGCGTGAAAGTATATGATCTTATTAAAGTAAACTAACAACATTGAATAATTAAAACGATAAGCCAATCTAGCAATTATAATTATTATTGACACATCTTAATACTGATTAGTAGGTTTCACTAGGCCTAAAGTTCATTAGCTGACAATTCACCGCAGCACAGCAAAGAGTTTCACACTTCAACATGGCATGATATCATAAAGGTGTCATACTAAAGATAAGTCTGCCAGAAAAGTGAAGGTATTACTCATACTTAACATACAGATGTAGGGTCTTAATTTGAGCCAGTTTGCTACAGCTGTAAAATAACCCTGCAGCAACAGGAGATGTGAATTATTATGTAGATTATAATTAATGGACATTTTTGATACATTTTTCATTGGGGCAAATCAGGTCTGACATTTTAAAGTGGAAATGCAAACTTTAGAAGCATTTCTGAATACACTACACATTCTCAGCAACAAAATAGTGATCAAATGAAGATCCTACATCTGTATACCATAATGAAACCATACAATACAATTATATGGTTTATATTTTTCCCACAACCCATTTTAGACCGGTAAAAAACAACCACCTACAGAAAACCACCTACACCTAATTTAGTCTACTTTTGCAAAAGACAGTAGATAAAAGATTGGAGAAGAGATGAGCTTCCTACGTTCTACTTAGCTCCTATTGAAAATGTCCAATCATATCCATGGTAAAGGAACCGCAAAGCTTTTCCTGAGATGTAATTCTGGAGGGAGAATGAAGGCCGGCAAACTGTAATGTGTTGAATGAAAAGAGCCCTTATGAAAGACGAAGGAGAAAGAGGACAGAAAGAAAGGGAAATTTGACAGTTCTATAAGGAGTGAGGAGGAGGGAGGACAGTGGAGGAGTGACCCTGCAAATACATATAGTTAACCTCCAATTGAGTAAAGCATTATCAGAGAGAGTATAGAATCCTCCTTTAGTATTGACTGACCAGCTGTAACTAACAAGAAACGGGCCATTCACCAGACAATACTTATAGCTAGCTACATCCTTTGCAGTCTTGTATGCATTTCAATATTTCTTATGAACATAACAAAAATACAAATACACTTTTATAGTCATTGTTGAATTTGTTTTGTCGTACTTGAATGCAATGGAAATGTGTTGAAGCTGTAGTTCTTTCTTACAATGCAACGACAACACTAGTTATTTCTTACAATATTGCCATTGCCAACCTCTTTCAAGCTAGTCTTTTTGCTATACATTCAGTCAGAACCCATGCAATAAGGACAGTTTGAACCATTGACAGGTACTGTATATGTAGAAATACAGATATGTACGTTTTTCTTTATTTGATCTAACACTATACATCTGACTGTATATTGGCTCATATAGTTGGAATCCTCTCCTCTATTCCCCTACTACAGGACCAGGCCATAAAACAGAGTCCTTACTAACATGACTACGCAGTATGCTTGCCTTGGGCTGAAACCAGCTGGTGAATAGAGCCGGCCCTGCAGAGAGCTAGACAGCTGTTATGCAAGGCTGTAATATCACATGAAGACCGTGCACTAGAACTGCCTAATGGTCTTGTAAGAAGGCCGTTAGACGCAACATATCTTTCTTACTGTGTGTGTGTGTGTGTGTGTGTGTGTGTGTGTGTGTGTGTGTGTGTGTGTGTGTGTGTGTGTGTGTGTGTGTGTGTGTGTGTGTGTTCGTGCGGATGAAAGAATGTGTGTGCATGTAAATGTAAGTGTAAAATGACCATAGGCTCCCTGTGGCATCGGTAAATATGTAACGGAAAATCTCAGTCTCAAAAACAGAGTGAAGGAAGTGAGGCAGAGACCAGTGATTTAAGGTGATCAGGGGGCTGGAGCTCCAACCAGCCAACCACACCACACCCTAAACATAATTTACTACCTGTGGTATTTTTTTTTTTTTTTACCCCTCCATGAAGGACAAATATATTTTTTTACTGCTTTCCTGCTACATACATTTTGCGTATACATTTTGCATACATGGTACTTTTATATAAAGCAGTCACATAAACAATAATACATTACCAAACATCAGCTCTTTAATCCCAACCCTCAGCCACTCCCAGCCCATCCCACCTATCACCATAGACCTCAGCTCTTTAATCCCGCCCCTCTGCCACTCTCAGCCCATCCCACCTATCACCATAGACCTCAGCTCTTTAATCCCGCCCTCTCTGCCACTCTCAGCCCATCCCACCTATCACCATAGACCTCAGCTCTTTAATCCTGCCCCTAAACCACTCTCACCTCATCCCACCTATCACCATAGACCTCAGCTCTTTAATCCTGCCCCTCAGCCACTCTTACCTCATCCCACCTATTACCATAGACCTCAGCTCTTTAATCCCACCCATCTGTCACTCTCAGCCCATCCCACCTATCACCATAGACCTCAGCTCTTTAATCCTGCCACTCTCACCCCATCCCACCTATCACCATAAACCTCAGCTCTTTAATCCCGCCCCTCAGCCACTCTCAGCACATCCCACCTATCACCATAGACCTCAGCTCTTTATTCCCTCCCCTCAGCCACTCTCACCCCATCCCACCTATCACCATAGACCTCAGCTCTTTAATCCCGCCCCTCAGTCACTCTCAGCCGATCCCACCTATCACCATAGACCTCAGCTCTTTAATCCCGCCCCTCAGCCACTCTAAGCCCATCCCACCTATCACCAAAGACAGCCCTCGTTTGGTTTTCAAAAAATTCAGTCTCTCGATGTGCAAAACTGATAGAGACATACCCCAAGCGACTTACAGCTGTAATCGCAGCAAAAGGTGGCGCTACAAAGTATTAACTTAAGGGGGCTGAATAATTTTGCACGCCCAATTCTTCAGTTTTTGATTTGTTAAAAAAGTTAGAAATATCCAATAAATGTCGTTCCACTTCATGATTGTGTCCCACTTGTTGTTGATTCTTCACAAAAAAATACAGTTTTATATCTTTATGTTTGAAGCCTGAAATGTGGCAAAAGGTCGCAAAGTTCAAGGGGGCCGAATACTTTCGCAAGGCACTGTACATATAGCATAGTATATATACATAGCATTCTGTTGATGGCAAGAATTTTATATAATAATTTAAATTGAAAAACTCTAAGTGTTGAATAAAGTGTAGTTCATAAAATATGCCATGGAATTGGTACATCGAAAATCTCTTCCCATTTATTTACTGCCTGTTTGTTCCCTTCCGTCATTGTTGTGCTTTATTGGTATCTATAACAAAACTTCACACAAATATTCCTCTTTCGGTCTCATAGTCGTCGTCCGAGGCCTAAATTCAATCCATATCGCGGAAGATCCGCGCTACAGCACAATTGACATTTAAAGCTAATCTTCGATTGAGCCAACATACAGAAGTAGGATCTTCATTTGAGCCTCTTTGATTCAGCAGGAAAGTAATCCTGCAGAAACAGGAAATGTGAATTAGTATTTGCATTATAATTGTTGGACATTTTTGTAGGGGTTGATCAAACAATAAATTGTACGAGGAAAATCAAGAATAAATTGTCAAAGTGGAAATTGCAAACTTCAGAATCATTTTGAACCTCATATACATTTCAAGTTTGACATTTACTCCGTGGCAGTAAAGTTCTCCTGCAACAGGGTGATCAAATTAAGATCCTTTTATCTGTATGCAGCACTTACCATGAAACATTGCCTTTAACCGTTAATCGTGCTATAATGCGGATCTTCTGCGATATGGATAGAATCTAGCCCCTATAGACTCATTCAAAGGGATGTAACTGAACTCAGCAGAAAAATAAACACCCTTTTTTTCCAGGACTCTGTCTTTCAAAGATAATTCTTAAACACTGTTTCCCATGCTTGATCAATAAACCATAAACAATTAATGAACATCACCTGTGGAACGGTCGTTAAGACACTAACAGTTTACAAACAGTTGGCAATTAAGGTCACATTTATGAAAACTTATGACATTAAAGAGGCCTTTCTACTGACTCTGAAAAACACCAAAAGAAAGATGCCCATGGTCACTGTTCATCTGCGTGAACGTTCCTTAGGCATGCTGCAAGGAGGCATGAGGACTGCAGATGTGGCCAGAGCAATAAATTGCTATGTCTGTACTGTGAGACGCCTAAGACGGGTCTACAGGGAGACAGGACGGACAGCTGATCATCCTCGCAGTGGCAGCCCACGTGTAACAACACCTGCACAGGATCGGTACATCCGAACATCACACCTGCGTGACAGGTACAGGGGGGCAACAACAACTGCCCGAGTTACACCAAAAATGCACAATCCCTTCATCAGTGCTCAGACTATCCGCAATAGGCTGAGAGAGGCTGGACTGAAGGGTTGTAGGCCTGTTGTAAGGCAGATCCTCACCAGACATCACCAGCAACAACGTCACCTAGGGGCACAAACCCACCGTCGCTGGACCAGACAGGACTGGCAAAAAGTGATCTTCACTGACGAGTTGCGGTTTTGTCTCACCAGGGGTGATGGTCGGATTCACGTTTATCGTCGAAGGTAAGAGCGTTACACCGAGACCTGTACTCTGGAGTGGGATCGATTTGGAGGTGCAGGGCCCGTCATGGTCTGGGGCGGTGTGTCACAGCATCATCGGCCTGAGCTTGTTGTCATTGCAGACAATCTCAACACTGTGAGTTACAGGGAAGACCTCCTCCTCCCTCATGTGGTACCCTTCCTGCAGGCTCATCCTGACATGACCCTCCAGCATGACAATACCACCAGCCATACTGCCTGTTCTGTGCGTGATTTCCTGCAAGACAGGAATGTCAGTGTTCTGCATGGCCAGCGAAGAGACTGGATCTCAGTCCCATTGAGCACGTCTCAGACCTGTTGGATCGGAGGGTGAGGGCTAGGGCCATTTCCCCCAGAAATGTCCGGTAACTAGCCGGTGCCTTGGTGGAAGAGTGGGGTAACATCTTACAGCAAGAACTGGCAAATCTGGTGCAGTCCATGAGGAGGAGATGCACTGCAGTACTTAATGCAGCTGGTGGCCTCACCAGACAATGACTGTTAATTTTGACCCCCCCCCCCCTCTTTGTTCAGAGACACATTATTCAATTTCTGTTAGTCACATGTCTGTGGAACTTGTTCTGTTTGTCTCAATTGTTGAATCTTGTTATGTTCATACAAATATTTACACATGTTAAGTTTGCTGAAAATAAACACAGTTGACAGTGAGAGGTAGTTTCTTTTTTTATGAGTTTAGTAAGTACTTTATCCTTTATACACAGTCTCTATTCCAACATGTGAAATGTGTGACACATTACTGGCATGAAACCCAAGAAGCTCATTTCTTATCATGAAATAAATATATTTTCAATAATAAATATTCCACAATGCTGTAGGTATGCTGTTGTCTGTGTTTTGTGCTGCTACCATGTTGTGCTGCTGCTATATTGTGTTACTACCATGTTGTTGCCATGTGTTGCTACCATGCTGCGTTGTCATGTGTTGCTGCCATGCTGTGTTGTTGTCTTATGTCTCTCTTTATGTAGTGTTGTGTTGTCTCTCGTGTCGGGATGTGTGTTTTGTCCTATATTTTTATTTTATTTATTTTTATTTTTAATCCGAGCCCTCGGCCCCGCAGGAGGTCTTTGGCCTTTTGGTAGGCCATCATTGTAAATAAGACTTTGTTCTTAATAACTGACTTGCCTAGTTAAAAAATGGTTAACAAAAAAATAGCACAATCAAATAAACCCTTTGGGTGAGCTTTTCCTGTACTTTCCATATAAAACCCAGTCCCAGTCAGATAAGACCTCTCTAACCATAACCATAACAAAACGCTGTGAGTACACATTTACAGTGTTGTATATGACCTGACATCCTCCTCATATAACACCCAGTCCCAGTCAGATAAGACCTCTCTAACCATAACCATAACAAAACGCTGTGAGTACACATTTACAGTGTTGTATATGACCTGACATCCTCCTCATACAACAGACCGTCTGTTTGTCAACTCAACTCTCTCATCTTCTTCTGCTGTTTAGTTCAGGCATAATTGAAGTCTAACCTTTTTCAGAGATTACGTCTATAATTACATGTTGATTGAGTGATGGAAAGAACATTTACAGATAGCTTGTGTACAATGTACCACAGCAGTGATCAGTTAGGTCAAGTACAGTGGTATCCTATAGCATCACTGACTTACAGATCATTTTTATGAACATCTATACCCAGACAGAAATGTGTGAATAGTTTGTGTTTAAATCTTGATTCTAATACCAAGACACACACTGTCGTTTGTTTGTGTTCTAGAATCCTGATTCTAATACATCTTGAGGCTCCATAAATCAAAGCTGGCTTTATGTTGTCATCACGCAGATGGCCCGATGGCAAATTCACCCCAATTAAAGACCTGAGGAGGAGAGTTAAAGGGGGGAAGAGTGTTCCCTCGGAGGGAAGAGAGGGCACCTGTTCGCCTGTCATATCCTCATAGCCTGTTCTGATCAGTGACTGCAAGCGTTTTCCCTCCTCAGAGCCGCTCGCTCCAATGCAGAATTAATGAAGGCAAACAAAGCTAAAGTCTCCTCCTCTTCCTCCTCTCACTGACAGCACAGAGCAGGCAGCCCTTTGTGAGCTCATTTTCTCTCCACTTTGGTCCCTCTTAACTAATCTTCAGTGTCACACTTAATGAGATTTTCAGTTTGTAAAGTAGGTAGAACAGCAATGCCTCACCCTCCCTCCCTCCCTCCCTCCCTCCCTCCCTCCCTCCCTCCCTCCCTCCCTCCCTCCCTCCCTACTCTCTACTCTCTCTCTCCCTACCCTCTTTCCCTCCCTCCCTCCCTCCCCTCTCTACTCTCTCTCTCCCTACCCTCTTTTCCTCCCTCCCTCCCTCCCTACCTCCCTCCCTCCATCCATCCATACCTACATCTCTACCTCCCTACCTTCCTACCTCCCTCCCTCCCTCCCTCCATCCATACCTACCTCGCTACCTCCCTACCTTCCTACCTCCCTCCCTCCATCCATACCTACCTCTCTACCTCCCTACCTTCCTACCTCCCTCCTTCCATCCATCCATACCTACCTCTCTACCTCCCTACCTTCCTACCTCCCTCCCTCCATACCTACCTCCCTCCCTCCCTATCTTCCTCCCTCCATCCCTACCTCCCTCTCTCTGTCAATGCCACCACCATCTCCCCAAATGCGTCTAAAGTCCCCACTTCTCCTCTATAAGGCATCTTAAGTACTATATGCATTATTAAGGAGGGGTTTTATAAGCACATTAAATTATTCACTGTACAAATATAAATATCTGGTGTATAATATATGATGTTATGATATTGCAATGATTAGTTCCATCATTTATAATGATCAGTTTGAGAGAGGCCTCGACACAGCGACAAAACAAGCAATGTGTCATTTAATCATGTTTCGACAGAATTATGCAAACACACTCATATTGAAATGTATTTCATTAGCTAAGTAAATGTAAATGAACAATTGATTCTGTCACAGGAATGGTTTAGGCAACGATATCTAACACATTGAATTATCTGATTAACATAACGCTAAATGACGGCTAATGATCTCCTCTTATAGGACAGGGAGAATAGAGGTCTTCATGGGTCCAACATTTGGACCGGTTCTGAAATGGATCTGAGGCTTGCCCACACGGACCTGATAAGCATAAATATTATTTTTTAATATAGAGACCCGTTCCAAACGGACCAGAGGATAACTAGACGTGTTCTATATAGACCTGGTCGGATCCAGACCCGGTAGAATCCGAGTGAGGGAAGCAGCAGAAAAGTCATTTTTTAAACAACTTTATTAACTGGAGCTGATAAAGTGTGAGGGAGAGAGATAATGCTCTAGCGTACTGTGAGCAAGTGGCACGGGGAGAAGGGAGGAGGGAGAGACGAGAGACAGCAACCAACTAGCACTATAGTAGGCTAATAGCTGCCATAGCTAGGTTATTTTTTTATCAAGTATGACTATGTAGTACCTGTCTTGTCTGCATCAAACCGGGAGAGGCTAGTTAAGCTAGATAAATAGCTTGTGCTAGATAAAGCATGTGCTTTCTCGTCCGACACAGTTACAAACAACAACAACTCCATTCAGAATATTAAGTAGCAGCCTACCTGTTTGCTCTTGG
>NC_143039.1:58716114-58753614 GCF_057628025.1 Oncorhynchus mykiss
GACTGTGGACAACAGACTGTGGATAATAGACTGTGGACAACAGACTGTGGACAACAGACTGTGGACAACAGACTGTGGACAACAGACTGTGGATAATAGACTGTGGACAACAGACTGTGGACAACAGACTGTGGACAACAGACTGTGGATAATAGACTGTGGACAACAGACGGTGGACAACAGACTGTGGACAATAGACTGTGGACAATAGACTGTGGACAATAGACTGTGGACAATAGACTGTTGACAATAGACTGTGGACAACAGACGGTGGACAACAGACTGTGGACAATAGACTGTGGACAATAGACTGTGGACAATAGACTGTGGACAATAGACTGTGGACAATAGACTGTAGACAACAGACTGTGGACAACAGACTGTGGATAATAGACTGTGGACAATAGACTGTGGACAACAGACTGTGGACAACAGACTGTGGACAATAGACTGTGGACAATAGACTGTGGACAATAGACTGTTGACAACAGACTGTGGACAACAGACTGTGGATAATAGACTGTGGATAATAGACTGTGAACAATAGACTGTGAACAATAGACTGTGGATAATAGACTGTTGACAATAGACTGTGGACAATAGACTGTGGACAATAGACTGTGTACAATAGACTGTGGACAATAGACTGTTGACAACAGACTGTGGACAACAGACTGTGGACAATAGACTGTGGACAATAGACTGTGGACAATAGACTGTGGACAATAGACTGTGGACAATAGACTGTTGACAACAGACTGTTGACAACAGACTGTGGACAACAGACTGTGGACAACAGACTGTGGACAATAGACTGTTGACAACAGACTGTTGACAACAGACTGTGGACAACAGACTGTGGACATTAGACTGTGGATAATAGACTGTGGACAACAGACTGTGGACAACAGACTGTGGACATTAGACTGTGGATAATAGACTGTGGACAATAGACTGTGGACAATAGACTGTGGACATGTGGTGATGGTCATTTCAGAAACTCCACACCTTTAAGTGTATGATTTAGTTTGAACAACACGTCTACATCGAGGTATCATCACTCCCATCACTTCTTCCTCCTCTTCCTCTTCCTCCACTATAGACCAACAGCTTAGACAATAGACACTACCTACTGTACATTACAGAGAGGTGGGGTCCAGGTCCAGAGGGTGGAATGTTAACCGGGGTCAGTCTGGGACTCTGGAAGAGCAGCTGCACTCCTGACTGAAATGAAAACAGGCCGGAATGAGGCATGATGTACAACTTGTAGTGTGTGTGTGTGTGTGTGTGTGTGTGTGTGTGTGTGTGTGTGTGTGTGTGCGTGCGTGCGTGCGTGCACGTGCGTGTGTGTGTGTGTGTCAGGCTCTTGCTGTACGACTTGTGATGGGATATTTCCAAATCCCTCCTTCAACATTGCTGCTGACATGTTCAGCAGCACCCACCGCCTACAGAGCTGGAGATTCTCACTGCTGCACATCTGGTAGACACACACACACACAGTCACGGACGCAGACAGTATACACAAACCAGTTCCTACCAGGATTCTGCAATCACAATTTTTTTTGAAAAATCAACAATTCCCTGCATATTATGCGAGGTCTTGTACATTTGACCAATCACTGCACTTCTGCATTAAACATTAAAATCATTGCAGTTTTATCACACAAAACTGACCCATCGCCGTAGTGCAAATAGAGGGCTCCTAATTTCAACCAATCACAGCATTTATCACGTGATTTGGTTCAATCAAGCCACACGTCAACAAACGTTTTCCCTCTTCAGCACACGTTCTCTACAAATTCGACAAAATCAGCAAAATGTCAGAATTGTCCCAGCAAAATCAAGCATTTTTGCCTGCAAATATCACAAATAATCTCTGTGAAATCCTGGAGGGACTGACATACACACATATACACACAGTACACACACACCGACAGAGGGATGGGGATAAATCAACACAGACACACCCGGCTCTCTGTGACCACTTCCTCTTTCAGCTAAATGGGCATTCGCAGCATCTAGGACCCCAAGGATCCCACCTCTATGGGCGTCCCCACAAAGCCTATAGGGAAAGCGGTCGGTATAGTAAACAAACAAGGTGGTCCTTCTCCCCTGTCTGATCAGAACGACCTAACTTCAAAGGTAAAAACCTGGGGCTCAATTCAACCCGTTTTGATGTAGTTCCTTGGTCCCCAAGTCCTTGGTCCCAGGCAGAAACAGTTAATGGACTGGCAAAACTAGGAAGCCCTAGGTTGAGTCCCTAATGGCACCCTATTCCCTATATAGTGCACTACTTTTGACTTTTGACCAATTGGCCTCTGGTCAAAAGCAGTGCACTACTATGTAGGGAATAGGGTACAATTTGGGACGAAACCCTGGTCGTTCACATCAGGAGCCGACAGGGTATTATATTGTTAAGGTATTTTTCCAAACTTTAGAAAAGGTTGGGAATGGGTACCAGGATATAACCAGTATAGGGATAAGTGGCTTATCCCTATACTATTGAGTTGACAATCCCACTCCTTTCCATAAGGTCAAAAGAAAGTCTTATCCGCAAATCCAATTCACAATATCAAAATTGAAACTGTTACTACAGTCTTTCCAGGGTGAGAGTGAGAGTGAGAGAGAGAGATGAGAGAGAGAGGGGGAGAGGGAGAGGGTGAGAGAGAGAGAGAGGGGGAGGGAGAGGGGGAGAGGGTGAGGGTGAGAGAGAGAGAGAGAGAGAGAGAGAGAGAGGGTGAGAGAGAGAGAGAGAGAGAGAGAGAGAGAGAGAGAGGGAGAGGGTGAGAGAGAGAGAGAGAGAGAGAGGGAGAGGGTGAGGGTGAGAGAGAGAGAGAGAGAGAGAGAGAAAGAGAGAGAGAGAGGGTGAGAGAGAGAGAGAGAGAGAGAGAGAGAGAGAGAGAGAGAGAGAGTGGGAGAGGGTGAGAGTGGGAGATCTTTCTGTTATTGTAATAGGGCACATCTGCTGCTGGACCAGTCAGGTGGGCAGTGGTGTGTATTCATGAATGCCAAGGAATCCAAGCTTCCCCCAAAAATGTATCAAGAAAAAAAGAAGGAAAAAAACATCAAAATAATGTATCTTTCGTCTCTCTGTGTTTCATAATTTTCCTTAAATTTGCAAGAGGCTGAATGTATCTCACTGGAGAAAGCATCTGAGCGAGTGAAACAGCTCCCCTCTGTTTGGGCATCTTTCTGACGTTGTCTGGTCATGAAGAGTATGACATAGTTGCTGCCTGTAGCATTGAATGCCAGTGAGCATTTAGCCTCCCTTGATATTTTTTAAATATAAATAATAGCCAATCAGCGTTGCGCTAAACTGACTTGCTAACTTGCTTGACCATGCTGTAGGTCATTTAACTGTTTGTTACATGCAATGTAACAAAAAACTGTAAGACCCTTTAAGAGAAAACCAATGATTGGAGAATAATTTCTCAGCTGCAACTCCGAACACAACATGTCTTCATATTTAATTCACTTTATTTCACAGAGACATCGCTATATGCCACGACTTAACCTCAATGATGTAATGTAAACAGTTAGCGTATATTTGTTTTACAGCGTGGTGGATGATGCTACTATCCTCTAGACCCCCATAAAGAAATGTGGTGTGTGTGTGTGTGTGTGTGTGTGTGTGTGTGTGTGTGTGTGTGGTAGCTAGCTGTGTGGCTGAGGCTAAAACGCTCCACTTCAGCCCTTTTGCCTTGAGAGGCCCATGATTGATGTGTCTTGGAGATCATTTGAACAGGAAATGGCTGAGCTTTACCACACAGATAGTGCATTTTCATCTTCCTTGCAGACCACCAGGGCTCTCAGTCCCCTGTGGTTGGTGGGGAATCAATGGAGGCAGGAAGGAAGGAGAGGAAGGACAGGATGGTATGTATGGTTCTCCTGAGGAAAGGTAGTTAGTGAACAGGCATAAAAAGAACAGGCATATTGGCAAAACAACATTTATTACTGAAAAAGGACCAGTACTTACATGGAGTTCACTAGGTACAGACTACACCTTCGACATAAAACATTTGAGATAGTTTAAATGACTGCAGATTAACATGATTTGAAATGAGTTCGAATTATCTTTAGATGGTTGTAGATTGGAAGAGTCTTGATAGGTGTCGTCAGAGGTGGTGTTGTAGGATGGAGAGGAAGACTATGGATGGTTGAAGCACCATCATGGTTCTGGATGTTTAAGGCATCATGATGGATCTGGATGTTTAAGGCATCGTGATGGTTCTGGATGTTTAAGGCATCGTGATGGTTCTGGATGTTTAAGGCATCATGATGGATCTGGATGGTTAAGGCATCGTGATGGTTCTGGATGGTTAAGGCATCGTGATGGTTCTAGATGGTTAAGGCATCGTGATGGTTCTAGATGGTTAAGGCATCATGATGGATCTGGATGGTTAAGGCATCATGATGGTTCTGGATGGTTAAGGCATCATGATGGATCTGGATGTTTAAGGCATCATGATGGTTCTGGATGGTTAAGGCATTGTGATGGTTCTGGATGGTTAAGGCATCATGATGGATCTGGATGGTTATGGCATCATGATGGTTCTGGATGTTTAAGGCATCATGATGGTTCTGGATGGTTATGGCATCGTGATGGTTCTGGATGGTTATGGCATCATGATGGATCTGGATGTTTAAGGCATCATGATGGTTCTGGATGGTTAAGGCATTGTGATGGTTCTGGATGTTTAAGGCATCATGATGGATCTGGATGGTTATGGCATCATGATGGTTCTGGATGTTTAAGGCATCATGATGGTTCTGGATGGTTAAGGCATCGTGATGGTTCTGGATGGTTAAGGCATCATGATGGATCTGGATGGTTAAAGGAGCTTCATGGTTCAGATGGTTGGTGGAGCTTGACGGTTCGAGAGGATGGTTGCTTGGCTGTCGTAGGATCGGGAAGGGGAGATGAAGACTCTGAAGTGTTGGGATGGGAGTCCTGGTGGGCTCTGCTTCTTGGTGCAGAGTTGATCCCCTTTATGGATCCTGGAATGTAACAGAGAGAAGAGCAGAGGAGAAGAGACAGGAGGAGACAGGGAAGCCACTGGGCAAAAATGTGTTGAATCAACGTAGTTTCAATGTTCGGCCAGCCAGATAGGACCAGTTAGGAGTTGAACTGCAATATTGGACCATTCAGCAGGCCAGATATGACCAGTTAGATAGTACCAGTCGGCCGGTCAGATATGACAAGTTAGCTGGCCATATAGTAACAGTCGGTCAGTCAGATAGGACAAATCGGTTGGCCAGGTGGGACCAGCTGAAGGTGTGGGTGTGTGTGTACTATCTGGCCGTCCGGGCGACTGGAACCATCTTCCCGGCCGACTGGTCCCATCTTCCCGACCTACTGGTCCCATCTTCCCGGCCGACTGGTCCCATCTTCCCGGCCAACTGGTCCCATCTGAGCTCCAAAAGTGTTGGGACAGTGGCAAATGTTTTGTTGATTTGTTTCTGTACTCCAGCACTCTGAATTTGAAATGATACATTTACAGACGCACATATATCATACCCCCATAACCTCTCACCATTACAATAACAGGGGAGGTTAGCATTTTTGGATGGGTATGAACTTTCTCCATCATCATTATTCACAATTTTTTTCAGGATTATCTGTAATCATGGTAGCATCTACATTAATGTTGAAATGTTTAGAAACTATTTACAATTAAAAGGAACTCCAAAAGGACACAATACATTATTTACCATTCATCAATATCGGGCACATAATAATCTGATAGGTCCACCCGGCCGACTCGCTGTCCTCCTTCCTTCCTCTCTGGCCTCCTTTCAAAAAGGTCAAAGGTAATCAAGGAGAGGCAGTGAGGAGAGGAAAAGTGGACGAAAATGTGCTAGTTTACAGATAAAAGGATGTAGCATGTTGTTTTTAATTGTTTGCAGTGGACGGAAATACAGTGCCTTGCGAAAGTATTCGGCCCCCTTGAACTTTGCGACCTTTTGCCACATTTCAGGCTTCAAACATAAAGATATAAAACTGTATTCTTTTGTGAAGAATCAACAACAAGTGGGACACAATCATGAAGCTGAACGACATTTATTGGATATTTCAAACTTTTTTAACAAATCAAAAACTGAAAAATTGGGTGTGCAAAATTATTCAGCCCCTTTACTTTCAGTGCAGCAAACTCTCTCCAGAAGTTCAGTGAGGATCTCTGAATGATCCAATGTTGACCTAAATGACTAATGATGATAAATACAATCCACCTGTGTGTAATCAAGTCTCCGTATAAATGCACCTGCACTGTGATAGTCTCAGAGGTCCGTTAAAAGCGCAGAGAGCATCATGAAGAACAAGGAACACACCAGGCAGGTCCGAGATACTGTTGTGAAGAAGTTTAAAGCCGGATTTGGATACAAAAATATTTCCCAAGCTTTAAACATCCCAAGGAGCACTGTGCAAGCGATAATATTGAAATGGAAGGAGTATCAGACCACTGCAAATCTACCAAGACCTGGCCGTCCCTCTAAACTTTCAGCTCATACAAGGAGAAGACTGATCAGAGATGCAGCCAAGAGGCCCATGATCACTCTGGATGAACTGCAGAGATCTACAGCTGAGGTGGGAGACTCTGTCTATAGGACAACAATCAGTCGTATATTGCACAAATCTGGCCTTTATGGAAGAGTGGCAAGAAGAAAGCCATTTCTTAAAGATATCCATAAAGTGTTGTTTAAAGTTTGCCACAAGCCACCAGGGAGACACACAAAACATGTGGAAGAAGGTGCTCTGGTCAGATGAAACCAAAATGGAACTTTTTGGCAACAATGCAAAACGTTATGTTTGGCGTAAAAGCAACACAGCTCATCACCCTGAACACACCACCCCCACTGTCAAACATGGTGGTGGCAGCATCATGGTTTGGGCCTGCTTTTCTTCAGCAGGGACAGGGAAGATGGTTAAAATTGATGGGAAGATGGATGGAGCCAAATACAGGACCATTCTGGAAGAAAACCTGATGGAGTCTGCAAAAGACCTGAGACTGGGACGGAGATTTGTCTTCCAACAAGACAATGATCCAAAACATAAAGCAAAATCTACAATGGAATGGTTCAAAAATAAACATATCCAGGTGTTAGAATGGCCAAGTCAAAGTCCAGACCTGAATCCAATCGAGAATCTGTGGAAAGAACTGAAAACTGCTGTTCACAAATGCTCTCCATCCAACCTCACTGAGCTCGAGCTGTTTTGCAAGGAGGAATGGGAAAAATGTCAGTCTCTCGATGTGCAAAACTGATAGAGACATACCCCAAGCGACTTACAGCTGTAATCGCAGCAAAAGGTGGCGCTACAAAGTATTAACTTAAGGGGGCTGAATAATTTTGCACGCCCAATTTTTCAGTTTTTGATTTGTTAAAACAGTTTGAAATATCCAATAAATGTCGTTCCACTTCATGATTGTGTCCCACTTGTTGTTGATTCTTCACAAAAAAATACAGTTTTATATATTTATGTTCGAAGCCTGAAATGTGGCAAAAGGTCGCAAAGTTCAAGGGGGCCGAATACTTTCGCAAGGCACTGTATATAAAATGAGAATGAGACCTATCGTGCAGGGTGGAATGCCAAAATAAACGTAGCTAGTTGTGTAATACATTTTCATAGCATATAGTTTTTAATGTTTGCATGCTTTTGTCCTTTGAGAAAAAAACAATAGCTGATTTAAAGGGGGTGTGGCAAATATCAAAACTCTTCCTTGAAGGTAGCATAAACTTGTGCTTTTTCGCCCCAAAAATATATATGGCCAGTATATCAGGGTCAGTTTAGGCCTGGGCCAAAAGTTGAATTGGTTACTGGTTATGATGACATCACTGGTGAGAAGTCAGTGAAAAAAATATATTAACGATCTTGGTGATTTCCTCCGTACCCTGCGGGCACGAAGGCAAGTATGTACGGGAACAACTTGTGACACTCCGCGTGGTAAGACTCCGCCTGCTCCTTCGACTTGCCCAATCCACATTCCCAAGCACCTCTGTGCAGATCTGATAGGATGAGGAGAGAGAAAAGTACTATCGGTAAATTATGCAATTTTTTTCTGCATTTATGTTCTATATAAAAAAATCTATAATAATACATTTAAAAAGGATTCATTATACAAACGCTGTTTTAAATATGATATGAAAGTGGCTGGTAATTCATCAGCAACGTACATTAACATCCCAACCCACTAGACTAGACACCAGGAAAACTGAGAAACTAACAATAACTTTTTACATATTCACAAAACCAAGGCACAGGAAGACAAAAAATCTAGACAGGTGTACCGTGATGCTTCTGTTGCTGAATGATTGGTCTGGTGCGATGGCCAGCTCCACAGTTTTGGTCTCTGTTGAAGAGTCCAGATACACCATCATTTTGGCCATGACAGGAAAGAGAAAAAGAAAGAAGAGAGTGATGAGGGATAGAGCCTCACACCTGAGAATCAGTGCCAGTGAGATACAGTTTGAGGTCTGTTGTCTGTGTGTATCGCACTACCTGTGAGGAAGGTGTGTGTGTGTGTGTGCGTGTGTGTGTGGGGGGGGGGGGTCCTATCTGGCCGTCCGACCGATTGGTCCATTCTGGCCGTCTGACCGACTGGTCCCTTCTGGCCGTCTGACCGACTGGTCCATTCTGGCCGTCCGACCGACTGGTCCATTCTGGCCGTCCGACCGACTGGTCCATTCTGGCCGTCCGACCGACTGGTCCATTCTGGCCGTCTGACCGACTGGTCCATTCTGGCCGGGCCGGGTGATTCATCCATTCTGGCCGTCCGACCGACTGGTCCTATCTGGCCGTCTGACCGACTGGTCCATTCTGGCCGGGCCGGGCGATTCATCCTATCTGGCCGTCCGGCCGACTCGTCCATTCTGGCCGTCCAACTTTCAATTCAATCAATGACATTCATGTGATGACATGGAAAACTGATTGGATTTGCAAAAAGGCCATCAACATAAGGGCATTTCATCTTTTTCACCAGACTTTTAACCTTTTAACCTATATCCAATGACATGGGGACATTTGTTGCTGACAACTTGTGGAAAACTCCACCAAATGTAAATCCAAACTAGACTTTGAACTGCCGTAGGTGCCCAGTGGGAAGCTTTGTCATTTCATGCAATTGAAGTGATCTAAAATACGTAAGTTTTGTTTGCAAAATACTAGTTCTATTCTGTATTTTACAACCCTGTGTGACTGGATGTCCATGTATTCAGTCAAAATACAAGTAAATCACACTGGAATGCTAAGAGCAATATTTAGGGAGAATGTAGAAGAGGTTAAATCATGAAAATCAGCAGCAATAGTTTTGTTTTCAATGATTAATTAATTTCAAAATGGCTTCGCCTCCCAAACAGACAGGAAATAATAAATTGTGTGCAATAAACTGGCTCCACTATAACGGTGATGATTCATTTTATAAAAAGTATCCTGCAAGATAATCCCGAAGCTATAAATTCAAACTCTGTTTCCCTGGCTCGCCAACAAACTGCAAAAACAGATAAACACACCCACTCAAATGAAAGAGTAGACTAGAGGCGACTGCTTCTCTGTGCTACAATAAAAGGGTCATTGTTGTCCGTGTTACCAGAGCCACAGGTCTCAGTGTAGCTCAGATGCCATTAGGACTCCCACCAGAAGCCAACAGGAGGATCACTACTCCTCTCACAGCTCCTCTCGCCAATGTTTCAGTCTCCTCCAGTCTCCTGCAGGCTCACAGGAAATATCTATTGGATCTACAACTCTACCTCTGGGCTTTAGGATGATTCTTAACTCCCATCAAATGGCAAAACTTGTGTGATAATATTGCCATAGTACTACAATTTTTGTCAGGTGTCATTTTTGGTCAATATCTCTTCTTAGCGGCCGATTGGTTTTGATTTACCATAACATATCGATCTCAGGCTCCTCTCTAACAAGGGATGGTCATTGGTAATTGGTCAGTCACACCCCAATAATACTGGCTCTCATTGATCAGTCAGTCACACCCTAAACAATGTTAGCTGTCACGGTGGAAGAAAAGCTACTAAACTGGTCATCACCCTTGGAAGATCCAAGTCATAACAGACATACACAGAGTGTTTGGCTCAGATTTGTTATGTAATGTATTTCTAGCAGATTAACAACAGAATGTTGTTGTATAACAATCAAACCTTCACTGTACAGTCTTAGAAAAAAGGTTTCCGAAATGTTTCTTCAGTTGTCCCCATAGGAGAACCATTTTTGGTTCCAGATAGTAGAACCCTTTTTGGTTCCATGTAGAACCCTTTTGGTTTCCACGTAGAACCCTCTATGGAAAGGATCCTACTGTCACGCCCTGACCTTAGTTATCTTTGTTTTCTTTATTATTTTGGTTAGGTCAGGGTGTGACAAGGGTGGTTTGTTTAGTTTTTGTATTGTCTAGGGTTTTTTGTATGTCTAAGGGTTCCCTAGTCTAGGTGTTTATATGTCTATGGTTGCCTAGATTGGTTCTCAATCAGAGGCAGCTGTTTATCGTTGTCTCTGATTGGGAACCATATTTAGATAGCCATGTTCCTTGGTTATTTTGTGGGTTGTTATTCTATATTTAGTTGCCTGTTCTGCACTAGCCATATTGCGGCACGTTCTGTTCAGTGTTCTCTCTTTTATTAGAGTTATGTTCGCTTACCACGCAGCACCTTGGTCTCCTCTTTATGACGACCGTGACACCTACATGGAACCCAAACGAGCTATATCTCTAACCAAATTGGTTCTACCAAAGGGTTATTCTATGGGGACGACCAAAGAATCCTTTTAGGTTTTAGATAGCACTTTTCGAAGTGTGTATGCTTCAATTAGTCCTTTCATTTTTCTAAGTCTATGAGGAGTGTTCCTAGATTAGCAGCTACAGTAACGTTTCTGGTAGAATCTAGTCTCTGGCTGAATGTACATTTAGTGAAGTGAGAGTTTTTACAGACTACCTACCTCTCATTTTAGCTCAGCGTGGGACTGTAATATGGATAGAAATGATGGGCTTCTTGTAAAGAAACTGTTTTACCCACAGCTGTTCAGCAGACAGTTGTAACACTGATCACTGAACACATGGCCTAGCAACATCTTCGTCAGTGTTGTTGTGATAATAGCTGCATCACCTTGGCATAGACCTTTCCTCACGGAACAATAGTTATTTGAAAACTGTGTCTGGTCTATACTAGGTACATTTTTCAGGCTGAGGACTGGAGGGGGTTTTTGGAAAATACACAAAAAATGATTGTCAACCAAGCAGAACTGCATGACGTTGTTGAAATGTTTTTACAGTGTGCTGCATACATTGGCTGAACCTTTCCATTCTCATGGAGCTGGAAAATCTCACGTCTGACAGAATATCATCTTCGGTTTTTGTTAATGATATGTTATTGTTTACATTTAGTAGTAGCAATAATTTAGAGCAGCGGCCACCAACTGGTCGATGTCCAAGGCATTCCTAGTCGATCGTCAAACATTTCTGTGAAAAACCTGCAAATAAGCCTTGCGTTCCTATTTTGTTCATTCATCTCAAGTTGTTGAATGGTAGGTGCACCAGATTCAGTTCCCCTGCTCACCGGGTAGTTGATGTGTTCCCATTTTGAACCAATTCATGTCTGAAGGTACAAACTCTCACTTCCCGGAGGGAGCAAATCTCCACTAGCCAATCAGATTACTCAGATTACTGTGTATTTCAGCTTTAATATTTCAGATAGATTGTTTGTTCCATCAATGTTATTGTCTGCATCATTTCCAATCTCCAATATATTTTTTGTAAATATATAAAATACATATTTTGATATATATTTTCTTTATTATTATCCCCTAACCCTACCATCCCGTAATTAGAGTAAACTAATGGACAACAACTCTTAGGCTTCTCCTTCCAGATTATACATACTATATACATTTTACGGTCACAGTATATTTTACAATAGTTATCTTTTGTTTGTTTTGAGTCCCATCCTTCAGCTCCACTCAACCCTCCCATCTATCTCTGAACACCATCTGGTGATGATTTCTATTTGTCATATATTTTTCAAATCTTCTGTGATGTCTCACAAAAAACCTTTCTATTCTCACAGATTCTACTTACTGTAAATTAAAAATATATTTTTTTGCTAAGAGTATTATTATATTATTGATTGACTATGACTTTTTAAATCACTCAGCAGTGCTATTTGCAGAGTTAGCTCCAGGTATATGTTGCAATTCTTCAGACATTCCTGAACCTGCGACCAAAAACAAGCTACTTATGGGCAGTACCAAAACAAATGATCCAATGATTCTGTCTCTTCGGGGCAAAATCTGCAGAGCTGGGATGGTTGTATCCCCCAAATATATAACGTTCTACTGGTTGCAATTTTGTAAAATACTTTCAATTTAAAAACTAACTTTTGTATCCAGCATTGTTTTGTGTATCAGTTCATAAACCATGTGCCATGGAATCGGTACATCGAAAATCTCTTTTACAATCACTATGACACAGCTGTCAATTTTTTGGTCCTTAAATTAAACTGGTAAACTTTCTTATTCATCACAATTTTGTTTAGCAAATGTTGGTCTTTAATTCAGGGTAGACAGACAAGTTCCTTACTTTCCCCCCCTTCCACGTGTCTCTTCCATTTTTGCGGTAATACTGCGATTAGTTGGTTTTCATTTTGAGTCGAGCAGACATTTCCATATATTTTGTTAGCTGCATGTGTGACATAACTCCACCAGTCCTATTTATGATATTATTTACAAAGATTACACATATGTTTTGGGGGGGGTGATTTTCAATTTGTATACTTGAGTTCGACCGTAATATTTGTTGTAGAATTTGTTCTGTCTGTTCTGGTGGATTAAACTGAAATTGCAACCAGCTTTCAGATTACTGTGTCTGACGTAATGTAGCAGGTGTAAAAGAAAGATACAACAAAGTTGAGACTGTGAGATTTCTAAACTTTAAAAATATGACTAGAGAGGAACTATCGATGAATACAGTAAAGAGCTGATGTTTTTATGAGTTCATGTTTACATTTTTACTCAGCATCAGTCTACACTTTTTATTTAACACTTTTATAAGCCATAATATGTGCGTTCTTCCTACTTCCACTAGCACTACAACCATAGAAAACTGAGACCATTGTTGATTCTCTTCCTCTGTTCTTCGCTTCTTTCTCTGGATGGTTTATAATGGAACATTGATCCAGGGTGTCACACACACACACACACACACACACAAACACACTTTGAAAGGGCCAGGCATCTCTGTAGTGCATATCCTCATTCCTCTGCACAGTGTGACGCTGTGGAGTCTGTCAGGAGACACTGCGGAGGGGAAGAGAGGAAAGGAAGACTGGAAGGGAGGAGAGGAAAGGAGAAGAAATGCTGAAGATGGCTAATCCCTGGTGCCAGCAGCCTGTTGGTTCACACACACACACACACATTCACACTTATACTATGTGAAATATTATAAAGAAGTGTTCTGGTCACAAAATGACACAGCAGCAAATAACATAACCCCCCTACACACACACACACACACCACACACACACACACACACACACACACACACACACACACACACACACACACACACACACACACACACACACACACACACACACACACACACACACACACACACACACACACACACACACACACGTAGCAATCACGTAGATGTGCAGAGCCAGCCTCTATGTAGTCACCAAGGCCTTAAACGGATTATGGCCTCCAATGAAGCATTGATTTGCGATCCGTTGACTAACTGGATGCCCCATCAATCACGTTATCAATGGGGTGTGAGAGGAGAGGGAGGCTGTTGGTATTTGGCACCAGAGATCCCCTGCACACAGGGCGCCAACCCAAAGAGAGGCTTAAGCCCCAGGACACTCGACAAACCATTCTCTGTCAACGCAATACTTCACACTGTCTCCACCACCGCCCAGCTAAAGATATATGGTGCATATCCTGTGGATGAGGAAGTCAGAGAAGGAAAATGTAGGAGTGAGCTCTCTCTCTTTCTATCTTTCTCTGTCTTTCTCTCTCTTGCCGTTATCTCTCTCTCTCTCTCTCTCTCTCTCTCTCTCTCTCTCTCTCTCTCTCTCTCTCCCTCTCTCTCTCTCTAATTCCAGAAAACCACTCTTTCAAAACTGGAATTGGACCTCAGCTTGAGACCTACAGAGGTAGGGAAGGGATTTGTTATATTATTCATCTGTACAAGAGACCATTGACAACTCGCATAACAGGAGGAAGAAAAATAAGCGGAATATGGCGGAAGGTGGAAGTTTGACTGAGAGAAAACCGTAATGCTGCGATTAGTTGGTTGTAGAGAAGACATTTCCATATATTTTTGTTAGCTGCATGTGTGACATAACTTCACCAGTCCTATTTATGATATAATTTACAAAGATTAAACTATTTTTAGTTAGCATATTTGTGTTCAACTGTAATATTTGTTGTAATATTTGTTCTGTCTGTTCTGGTGGATTAAACTGAAATTGCAACCAGCTTTCAGATTACCGTGTCTGACGTAATGTAGCAGGTGTAAAAGAAAGATACAACAAAGTTGAGACTGTGAGATTTCTAAACTTTAAAAACATGACTAGAGAGGAACTATCGATGAATACAGTAAAGAGCTGATGTTTTTATGAGTTCATGTTTACATTTTTACTCAGCATTGTCAACACTTTTTATTCAACACTTTTATAAGCCATAATATGTGCGGCTGAATCTAGTTGATGATCCCTGATCTAGGCTGTCGAGGCAGACAGGAAACACACTGGTTGGAGATCACACAAGGGCAGTCTAGCCAACGGCAGCAGCAGTGGGTGAGACCATACTAGGACCATACTTCCCCGCAGGATGAGTTTTGAAACAGCAACACAAACACACACGCACACACGCACTCAGGCACACACACATACACACATACACACACACACACAGACACACATAAACACACACACCTGGTTCCCACAGACAGAACAATCCTCCCTTTTCTCACATTTCCATCCACACACATACACACACACACCTCTTTTCACATTGTCCAAACAGTCCACACACACGTTACATGACCCCCATAACTCTGGTGACGCATGCTGCCCGGGCCACTCATGATGTTATTTCACGGCCCCTGGAGGCCCCACATGGCAACACACTGCAGCACAGCGCTGCAGTTTGTCCACATCCTGAGAGGAGCTGAGTTGAGTGTTTTGGCTTGGTGCTTTTGTGCACCTTTCAACTATATCTCTCTCACACAAACACACACACACAGAAACATACACACACACACAAACACACACACACACACACACACAAACAACCAGGAACTTCCAGTCACAGTGAAGATTTATGAATCCCCTCACTGTCGGTGGCTCAGGCTCTCTGCAGAGAGCAGAGGGGTTTGTTCTTTAAACAATAACATCCAACCAACCCACCACAGAGGAGAGATGAGATGGAACTCTATGGGTCATATACTGTAACTCTCTGGGATGGCAGAGCAGTGCCCAGGCTTTGCTGGGCAGGCCAAATGTAGCATCTTATCACTGACAGTTACTTCAATAAGGGTTCTATGTGGCATTCTAGGGACATTATCAGAAGCAGATATAACAGAAAATGTATCACATTAAGTTGCCTTCATAATAACACTGTAATCACTCTAGTAATAATATTGTATTAGCATGTCATTACACAGCATAAAGACCATGAAAACACCATTGAGTGACGGTCACATTGTGACCAATCCCATTGACCGTGACCAGGCAACATTGTACAGAACACAGACCGTCTCTAGTTTAGATCTACTGTTGTCCATGACTTTAATCAAATCAAATCACATTTTATTAGTCACATGCGCCGAATACCACAGGTGTAGACCATACAGTGAAATGCTTACTTACAAGCCCTTAATAGATGCAGTTTTAAGAAAATACCTAAAAAATACAAAGTTTTAAAAAGTATGCGATAAGAAAAACAAATAATTGAAGAGCAGCAGTAAATAACAATAGTGGGGCTATATACAGGGGGTACCGGTACAGAATCAATGTGTTAATGTGCGGAGGCACCGGTGTCGAGGTATTTGAGATAATTATGATTATGCAGGTAGGGTTGTCAAGGTGGCTTTGCATAGATAATAACAGAGAGTTGCAGCAGTGTAATGGGGAGGGGGTGCAAATAGTCTGGGTAGCCATTTTATTAGCTGTTCAGGAGTCTTAGGGCTTGAGGGTTGAAGCTGTTCAGAATTCCCTTGGACCTAGCCTTAGTGCTCCGGTACCGCTTGCCTTGCGGTAGCAGAGAGAACAGTCTATGACTAGGGTGGTGGGAGTCTTTGACGATTTTTAGAACCTTCCTCTGACACCGCCTGGTATAGAGGTCCTGGATGGCAGGGAGCTTGGCCCCGGTGATGTACTGGGCTGTACGCATTATCCTCTGTAGTGCCTTGCGGTCGGAGGCCGAGCAGTTGCCATACCAGGCAGGGATGCAATCAGTCAGGATGCTCCCAATGGTGCAGCTGTAAAATCTTTGAGGATCTGAGGACCCATGCCAAAACTTTTCAGTCTCCTGAGTGGGAATAGGTTTTGTCGTGCCCTCTTCACGACTGTCTTGGTGTGCTTGGACCATGTTAGTTTGTTGTTGATGTGGATGCCAAGGAACTTGAAGCTCTCAACCTGCTCCACAGCAGCCCCGTCAATGAGAATGGGGGCATGCTCGGTCCTCTTTCCCCCGTAATCCACAATCATCTCCTTTGTCTTGATCACGTTGAGGGAGAGGTTGATGTCCTTGCACCATATGCTCAGGTCTCTGACCTTCTCCCTATAGGCTGTCTCATCGTTGTCGGTGATCAGGCCTACCACTGTTGTGTCATCAGCAAACTTAATGATGGTGTTGGAGTTGTGCCTGGCCGTGCAGTCATGAGTGAACAGGGAGTAGAGGAGGGGATTGAGCACGCACCCCTGAGGGGCCCCCGTGTTGAGGATCAGCGTGGCGGATGTGTTGTTACCTAGCTTTACCACCTGGGGGCAGCCCGTCAGGAAGTCTAGGACCCAGTTGCAGAGGGAGGTGTTTAGTCCCAGGGTCCTTAGCTTAGTGGTGAGCTTTGAGGGCACTATGATGTTGATCGCTGAGCTGTTGTCAATGAATAACATTCTCACATATGTGTTCCTTTTGTCCAGGTGGGAAAAGGCAGTGTGGAGTGCAATAGAGATTGCATCATCTGTGGATCTGTTGGTGCGGTATGCAAACTGGAGTGGGTCTAGGATTTCTGGGATAATGGTGTTGATGTGAGCCATGACCAGCCTTTCAAAGCATGTCATGGCTACAGACGTGAGTGCTACGGGACAGTAGTCATTTAGGCAGGTTACCTTAGTATTCTTGGGCACAGGGACTATGGTGGTCTGCTTGAAACATGTTGGTATTACAGAATTCAGACAGGGAAGGTTGAAAATGTCATTGAAGACACTTGCCAGTTGGTCAGCTCATGCTCGGAGTACACGTCCTGGTAATCCGTCTGGCCCAGCGGCCTTGTGAATGTTGACCTGTTTAACTTTCAAAGCATTTCATGGACCCGGGATTAGCGGGATCATTTTCGTCAACATTTTCAAAGTTCAAATTCAAATTAAATGACAAAAAATATTTAACTTTCATGAAATCACAAGTGCAATATAGCAAAACACAGCTAACCTTGTTGTTAATCCGCCTGGCGTGTCAGATTTCAAAAAAGCTTTTCGGCGAAAGCATACCAAGCGTTTATGTAAGGACATCTCTTTCAGCAGACAAAACATTGCAAACAGCTAGCAGCAAAGTAGATTGGTCACGAAAGTCAGAAAAGCAATAAAATGAATAAATTACCTTGATGATCTTCGGATGTTTGCACTCACAAGACTCCCAGTTACACAATAAATGTTCCTTTTGTTCCATAAAGATTATTTTTATATCCAAAATACCTCCATGTTTGGCGCGTTATGTTCAGAAATCCACAGGCTCGAGCGCTCACCGTAAAGTGAAAAGTTCGTAAAGTCTGTAGAAACATGTCAAACATTTTTTATAATCAATCCTCAGGTTGTTTTTACAATATATAATCGATAGTATTTCAACCGGACCGTAGCTTTTTCAATAGGAGTGAGAGAGAAAATGTCTGCTCCAAGTTGCTCGCGCATGCAAAACGCTGCTGGCACCCAGCCATCCACTGACGCGATGTGATCTTTCTCGCTCATTTTTCAGAATAATTGCCTGAAACTATGTCTAAAGACTGTTCAGACCATATGGAAGCCATGGGGAAATGAATCTGGTTGATATCCCTTTAAATGGAGGGAAGGCATGCAATGGAACAGAGAAGTTTCAGGAAAAACAGCACTTCCTGGTTGGATTTTCCTCACGTTTTCGCCTGCAAAATCAGTTCTGTTTCTATCCTAATCTGACAATTATATGCTTATTCTAGATTCTGGGCCTGAGAAATAGGCAGTTTCATTTGGGTACGTTTTTCAACCAAACATAAAAATACTGCCCCCTACACTCAACAAGTTAAAGGTCTTACTCATATACTTACCCCCACCGCGACGTCCCCCAAAGGCAAACTTTCTAGCCCCTGCTATCTGCTTGCTTGCTAACCCGGTCTGCTAACTGCTAGCTTGCCTGCCCGGTCTGCTAACTGCTAGCCCTTGCTAACTGCTAGCTTGCCTGCCCGGTCTGCTAACTGCTAGCCCTTGCTAACTGCTAGCTTACCTGCCCGGTCTGTAACTGATAGCCCATGCTAACTGCTTGCTTGCTAACCCGGCCTGCTAACTGCTCGATTGCCCCGGTCTACTAGCTGCTAACTTGTTTAGCCATGGCCTACTAACTGTTAGCTTGTTAGCATCGGTCTGCTAACTGCCTGAATCACCGTGTCCCCAGCCAGCCCAACCACTCAATGGACCCATATGTTCACTTGGCTACGCATGCCTCTCTCTAATATCAATATGCCTTGTCCATTACTGTCCTGGTTAGTGATTACTGTCTTATTTCACGGTAGAGCCTCTAGCCCTGCTCAATATGCCTTAACCAACCATGTTGTTCCACCTCCTACATATGCGATGACATCACCTGGTTTAAACATCTCTAGAGACTATATCTCTCTCTTCATTACTCAATGCCTAGGTTTACCTCCAATGTACTCACATCCTATCTTACCTTTGTCTGTACACTATGCCTTGAATCTATGCTATCGTGCCCAGAAACCTGCTCCTTTTACTCTCTGTTCTGAACGTGCTTGACGGCCAGTTAGTATAGTCTTTAGCCGTACCCTTATCCTACTTCTCCTCTGTTCCTCTGGTGATGTGGAGGTTAATCCAGCTCCTGCAGTGCCTAGCTCCACTCCCACCCCCCAGGTGCTCTCATTTGTTGACTTCTGTAAACGTAAAAGCCTAGGTTTCATGCATGTTAACATTAGAAGCCAACTCCCTAAGTTTGTTTTACTCACTGCTTTAGCACACTCTGCCAACCCAGATGTCTTATCCGTGTCTGAATCCTGGCTTAGGAAAACCACTAAAAACACTGAAATCTCCATTGCTAACTATAACGTTTTCCGCCAAGATAGAACTGCCAAAGGGGGCGGTGTTGCAATCTACTGCAAAGATAGCCTGCAGAGTTCTGTATTACTATCTAAGTCTGTACCCAAACAATTTGAGCTTCTACTTCTAAAAATTCACCTTTCCAGAAACAAGTCTTTCACTGTTGCCGCTTGCTATGGACCACCCTCTGCCCCCAGCTGTGCCCTCGATACCATATGTGAATTGATGGCCTCCCATCTATCTTCTGAGCTACTGGGTGACCTAAACTGGGACATGCTTAACACCCCAGCCATCCTACAAACTAAGCTTGTTGCCCTCAATCTCACACAAATTATCAATGAACCTACCAGGTACAACCCCAAATCAGTAAACACAGGCACCCTCATAGATGTCATCCTAACTAATTCGCCCTCCAAATACACCTCTGCTATTTTCAATCAAGATCTCAGTGATCACTGCCGCGTTGCCTGCATCCGTAATGGGTCTGCGACCAAACGACCACCTCTCATCACTGTCAAACGCTCCCTAAAACACTTCAGCAAGCAGGCCTTTCTAATCGACCTGGCCGGGGTATCCTAGAATGACATTGACCTCATCCCGTCAGTAGATGATACCTGGCTATTCTTTAAAAGTGCCTTCCTCACCATCTTAAATAAGCATGCCCCTCTCCAAAAAAATTGAACTAGGAATAGATTTAGCCCTTGGTTCACTCCAGACCTGTCTGCCCTTGACCAGCACAAAAACACCCTGTGGCGTTCTGCATTAGCATCGAATAGCCCCCGTGATATGCATCTCTTCAGGGAAGTTAGGAACAAATATACACAGGCAGTTAGAAAAGCTAAGGCAAGCTTTTTCAAACAGAAATTTGCATCCTGTAGTACTAGCTCAAAAAAGTTCTGGGATACTGTAAAGTCCATGGAGAATGAGAGCACCTCCTCCCAGCTGCCCGCTGCTCTGAGGCTAGGAAACACTGTCACCACCGATAAATCCACCATAATTGAGCATTTCAATAAGCATTTCTCTACGGCTGGCCATGCTTTCCACATGGCTATCCCTACCCCGGTCAACTGCCCGGCACCCTCCACAGCAACCCGCCAAAGCCCCCACCATTTCTCCTTTACCCAAATCCAGATAGCTGATGTTCTGAAAGAGCTGCAAAATCTGTCTGGACCCCTACAAATCAGCCGGGCTAGACAATCTGGACCCTCTTTTTCTAAAATTATCTGCCAAAATTGTTGCAACCCCTATTACTAGCCTGTTCAACCTCTCTTTCGCATTGTCTGAGATTCCCAAAGATTAAGAAAGCTGCCGCGGTCATCCCCCTCTTCAAAGGGGGTGACACTCTAGACCCAAACTGCTACAGACCTATATCTATCCTACCCTGTCTTTCTAAGGTCTTCGAAAGCCAAGTTAACAAACAGATTACTGACCATTTCGAATCCCACCATACCTTCTCCGCTATGCAATCTGGTTTCAGAGCTGGTCATGGGTGCACCTCAGCCACTCTCAAGGTTCTAAACGACATCATAACCACCATCGATAAGAGACATTACTGTGCAGCCGTATTCATCGACCTGGCCAAGGCTTTCGACTCTGTCAATTACAACATTCTTATTGGCAGACTCGACAGCCTTGGTTTCTCAAATGATTGCCTCGCCTGGTTTACCTACTACTTATCTGATATAGTTCAGTGTATCAAATTGGAGTGCCTGTTGTCCGGACCTCTGACAGTCTCTATGGGTGTGCCACAGGGTTCAATTCTCGGGCCGACTCTCTTTTCTGTATATATCAATGATGTTGCTCTTGCTGCTGGTGATTCTCTGATCCACCTCTACGCAGACGACACCATTCTGTATACTTCTGGCCCCTCCTTGGACACTGTGTTAACTAACCTCCAGACGAGCTTCAATGCCATACAACTCTCCTTCCGTGGCCTCCAACTGCTCTTAAACGCAAGTAAAACTAAATGCATGCTATTCAACCGATCACTGCCCGCACCTGCTCGCCCGTTCAGCATCACTACTCTGGACGGCTCTGACTTAGAATACGTGGACAACTACAAATCTGCTTAGACTGTAAACTCTCCTTCCAGACTCACATTAAGCATCTCCAATCCAAAATTAAATCTAGAATCGGCTTCCTACATCACAATAAAGCATCCTTCACTCATGCTGCCAAACACACCCTCGTAAAACTGACCATCCTACCGATCCTCGACTTCGGTGATGTCATCTATAAAATAGCCTCCAACACTCTACTCAACAAACTGGATGCAGTTTATCACAGTGCCATCCGTTTTGTCACCAAAGCCCCATACACTACCCACCATTGCGACCTGTACGCTCTCGTTGGTTGGCCCTCGCTTCATACTCGTCGCCAAACCCACTGGCTACAGGTTATCTACAAGTCTCTGCTAGGTAAAGCCCCGCCTTATCTTAGCTCACTGGTCACCATAGCAGCACCCACTCGTAGCACGCGCTCCAGTAGGTATATCTCACTGGTCACCCCCAAAGCCAATTCCTCCTTTGGTCGTCTTTCCTTCCAGTTCTCTGCTGCCCATGACTGGAACGAATTGTAAAAATCTATGAAGCTGGAGACTCAAATCTCCCTCACTAGCTTTAAGCACCAGCTGTCAGAGCAGCTTACAGATCACTGCACCTTTCCATAGATGGGCTGTTTACACATGGGCTACCTACCTACCTCATCCCCATACTGGTATTTATTTATTTATTTTGCTCCATTGCACCCCAGTATCTCTACCTGCACATTCATCCTCTGCCAATCTACCATTCCAGTGTTTAATTGCTATATTGTAATTTACTTCGCCACCATGGCCTATTTATTTCCTTAACTTACCTCATTTGCACTCACTGAATATAGACTTTTTGTTTTCTTTTGTTCTACTGTATCGGCTGCGGAGAGCATGATCACACAGTCATCCGGAACAGTTGGTGCTCTCATGCATGTTTCAGTGGTACTTGCCTTGAAGTGAGCATAGAAGTTATTTAGCTCGTCTGGTAGGCTCACGTCACTGGGCAGCTCTCGGCTGTGCTTCCCTTTGTAGTTGTAATAGTTTGCAAGCCCTGCCACATAAGACGAGCGTCGGAGCCGGTTTAGTACGATTCGATCTTAGTCCTGTATTGACGCTTTGTCTGTTTGATGGTTCGTCGGAGGGCATAGCAGGATTTCTTATAAGCTTCCGGGTTGGAGTCCCACTCCTTGAAAGTGGCAGCTCTACCCTTTATCTCAGTGCGAATGTTGTCTATAATCCACAGCTTCTGGTTGGGGTATGTAAGTACAGTCACTGTGGGGACAACATCCTCGGTGTACTTATCAATAAAGCCAGTGACATGTGTTGTACTCCTCAATGCCATCTGAAGAATCCCGGAACATATTCCAGTCTGTGCTAGCAAACAGTCCTGTAGTTTAGCATCTGCTTCATCTGACCACTTTTTTATAGACCAACTCACTGGTTCTTCCTGCTTAAATGTTTGCTTGTAAGAATGAATCAGGAGGATAGAATTATGGTCAGATTTGCCAAATGGAGGGAAAGGGAGAATTTTGTACGTGTCTCTGTGTGTGGAGTAGAGATGGTCTAGAATTATTTTCCCTCTGGTTGCACATTTAACATGTTGATAGAAATTCGGTAAAACTGATTTAAGTTTCCCTGCATTAAAGTCACCGGCCACTAGGAGCGCCACCTATAGATGAGCATTTTCCTGTTTGCTTATGGCGGAATGCAACTCATTTAGTGCGGTTTTAGTGGTATCTAGACAGCTACGAAAAATACAAATGAAAACTCTCTGGGTAAATAGTGTGGTCTACAGCTTATCATAAGAAACTCAACCTCAGGCGAGCAAAGCTTTGAGACTTCCTTAGATATCGTGCACCAGCTGTTGTTTACATAAATGCATAGCCCCCCCCCCCCCCCCCCCCCCCCCGTCAGCTCTATGTTCCTCTTAAGGATCCACCCCTTTTTTTCAATTTTCGCCTAAAATGACACACCCATATCTAACTGCCTGTAGCTCAGGCCCTGAAGCAAGGATATGCATATTCTCTGTACCATTTGAAAGGAAACACTTTGAGGTTTGTGGAAATTTGAAAGGAATGTAGGAGAATATAACACAATGGATCTGGTAAAAGATAATACAAAGAAAAAATCAACCATTCTTTTGTATTTTTTGTGTACCATCATCTTTGAAATGTAAGAACAAGGCCATATTGTATTATTCCAGCCCAGTTACAATTTAGATTTTGGCCACTAGATGGCATCAGTATATGTGCAAAGGTTTAGACTGATCCAATGAACCATTGTATTTCTGTTCAGCATTCTGTATCAAGACTGCCCAAGTATGCCAAATTAATTTATTAATAACTTTTCATGTTCAAAATTGTGCACTCTCCTCAAACAATAGCATGGTATTCTTTCACTGTAATAGCTACTGTAAATTGGACAGTGCAGTTAGATTAACAAGAATTTAAGCTCTCTGCCAATATCAGATATGTCTATGTCCTGGGAAATATTCTTGTTACTTACAACCTCATCCAATCGCATTAGCCTACGTTAGCTCAACCGAAGGGACACTGATCCCGAAGAAGTTTTAATGTTGTCGTTCATCCACGACTCGGGGAAGCATAAAATATTTCTGTTTTTATTGTCCTGTTGGTAGGATATACGTGCTTTCAGTTCATCCCATTTATTTTCCAGCGATTGAACGTTAGCTTGCAGAATGGAGGGCAAGGGCAGATAATCCACTCGTCGCCTGGTCCTCACAAGGCACCCTGATCTTTTGCCTCGAAATATCCGTTTCCTTCTCCAGTGAATCACGGGGATCGGGGCCTGGTCGGGTGTCAACAGCATATCCCTCGCATCCGACTCATAGAAGAAAAGAGTGAATGGTTCAACATGAGTGTAATGTTTAGAGTAATATTGCTGACAAAGCATTTTGAGAAGTACCTCACAGTTTGTTTTATTTCATTTTGTTCATACGCTTCCTACACGATACATTCCAATTCCTCTCCTTCTCTTTGCTTCCCACCCCACTTGGCCCTCTCTCTCTCTCATTTTCTCTCGCCTGCTCTCTCTCTACCTCTCTTTCTCCCTCTCCTACTTCCCCTCTCTTCCACTTTCTCTCTCTCTCCTGTTCCAGACAGTTTAACATATGCCAGATCTCTCCAGTCTAGGCAGAATTGTGTGTGGGGGTAGAGAGAGTGATGAAAGACCAGTCATAACATGTGCAGGAGACTGCCATTAGCACCTTTGGGTATTTCATTACTTTCAGTTTGAAAGGAGCAGCCTTGGTTTATTATTTAATGACCAATAATTGCTGTAGTTAATAGGGAACAAGCACTGAGAAAGCAGAAGTAGCATAAGGATCCCTCACACACACACACACACACACACACACACACACACACACACACACACACACACACACACACACACACACACACACACACACACACACACACACACACACACACACACACACACACACACACACACACATACACACACACACGGATAATCCACCAAGGTTTTGAGGACTTCTGAGCTGTGTTTTAAGTCTCAATCATTATGAAAAAAAAGGCTAAACGGATCCTAGATCAGTACTCCTACTCTTAGACTTTGTGAATAATCACCTAGTGTACTGGGCCAATATTCACAAAGCATCTCAGAGTTGGAGTGTTGTTCATGAATCAGGTCCCCCTCTTATTCATTATGTTTTATAAAAGGGCAGAACTGATCCTAGATCAACACTCCTACTCTTCGACTGTGAATAATCCCCAGTGATCTGGTTACTGCTCTATACCCTCACAGGCTGTAAAGTGCTTCAAGCTCTGTGGCCAAGAGGAAAGAGGAAAGCGCTGGTCACTCACGTCACTCCCCCATTTGTTTATAGCCCTGCGCCCTCCTCTCTTCCTCTCTGTACAGCTCTCTACTTCACTCCATCCTTTATCAAACAAACACACCTGCACAGGCTTTTCATTTTAGCACACTGCTTAAATGTCTGTCTTCAGCAGTGTTAAAACGTCACCATCGTGTGTGTGTGTTAGTGTGTGTTAGTGTGTGTGTGTGGTGTGTGTGGAATAGTGATAAAACCTCAACTGGACCTCCAGGGGTATCCCTGTGGTAGGAGTTCAGCCAATATGTTTTCACTGTATAGTATACCATGGTTGTGTTGTGATGAATTAAGATTTACTTGAGGGAATTCAATAGATTTAAAAAATATATACAGCGGGGCAAAAAAAGTATTTAGTCAGCCACCAATTGTGCAAGTTCTCCCGCTTAAAAAGATGAGAGAAAATCACATTGTAGGATTTTTCACCATAATTTGCAAATTTAATTAAAAATCCTACAATGTGTTTTCTGGATTTTTTTTCTCATTTTGTCTGTCATAGTTGAAGTGTACCTATGATGAAAATTACAGGACTCTCTCATCTTTTTAAGTGGGAGAACTTGCACAATTGGTGGCTGACTAAATACTTTTTTGCCCCACTGTATGCATTGCGTTTCAGACAGGAATTTTAGACAGGACTGATACAGCCAGACATAAACAGACAGGACTGAAACAGACTCAGACAGGACTGATACAGCCAGACATAAACAGACAGGACTGAAACAGACTTAGACAGGACTGATACAGCCAGACAGAAACAGACAGGACTCAGACAGACTCAGACAGGACTGATACAGCCAGACAGAAACAGACAGGACTGAGACAGACTCAGACAGGACTGATACAGCCAGACAGAAACAGACAGGACTCAGACAGACTCAGACAGGACTGATACAGCCAGACATAAACAGAAAGGACTGAAAAAGACTCAGACAGGACTGATACAGCCCGACAGAAACAGACTCAGACAGGACTGATACAGCCTGACAGAAACAGACAGGACTGAAACAGACTTAGACAGGACTGATACAGCCAGACAGAAACAGACAGGAGTGAAACAGACTTAGACAGGACTGATACAGCCAGACAGACTCAGACAGGACTGATACAGACAGACAGAAACAGACAGGACTGAAACAGACTCAGACAGGACTGATACAGACAGACAGAAACAGACAGGACTGAAACAGACTCAGACAGGACTGATACAGCCAGACAGAAACAGACAGGACTGAAACAGACAGAATTTCTTTGGAAACGCCCAGACAGAGTAGAGGGTTTGTCTGTCAACAACCTGCTCTCTTCCCCTTCCCTCCCTCTCTTTTCCTCTCTTCACTTCTCCTCCACTGCCCTCGCTCTGGTCTCCTGCTTTATTTAATCCCCAAGGACCAACCACTGTCCTGCCACCAGACCCACTTCACCAAACCCCCTTTATTTAGACTCTCCTCCTTTCTTTCTCTCCCTCCGTCACTCAGCCTGTGTGTGCCTCTCTTTCTCTCACCGCCTTGTTTAATATACACCTGGACAGTTAGTGACATGACAATGAACCATCAGCACTGTTCCTCACAGAGGTGTCATCCCCTATTTTGAAGTGGCATTGATGGCCAATTTCAATATCATTGAGTAAGAATGTGTAAAGGAAACTGTAGAGTGGTAAACTAAAATGACCTGATGGGGAAAATAAAAATGGAAAATTGCTCAGTGGCTGGGACTGAGACAGACATGTTGGACTGAGAGAAGTATGGTGGAGAAATAGAGAGAAAATAGCCTTAGAAGAGCTAGGGAAGACCTTGGAAAACCCCAGAAGAAGAAAAAACATTGACATAGATCAAAAGTGCAATGTGGGTGACATCTATGTCTACGACTGTGTCATGGGTCAAGGCAATGACTCTTATGTCATTCCAAACTGGGTCTGGATTCCATTTTAAAGACAATAAAACCATTTTTGTATTAACTAAACTACCACTTCTATTACTATGGATAACACTGGCCTAAATGCCATAGCAATAGCCTGGACCCAGATCTGTTGGTGCTGTCTTGCTTGCTCCTATGGTCATTGTCACGTCAAATTGTACAAGACAGGACCAACAGATCTGGGACCAGGATACGGCAGCAATGCTTTACCACTCGGAATGCAACCCCAGGAAGGAATAATGACTTTTGAACAATTCTGTGATGTAAATCACAGAACAAACTGTGACAACTGTCGAGATCAACAACAGACAACAGATCTGACACGTCCTTTTGATCACCCAGAAAATCAGCTTTCAAACATAAATTCCAATCCTTGTTCTACTACATTTTGATGTAAGACATTTGAAGGTGGTGATTGATTGCCGGAGTTGTACATTGACACAACGATTCATTTGTCAGAACTCAAACTTTCTACCTCTGACCCATCCATTACAGGGCAAGATACCAATCTGTACTGTACATAACAGTTCCAACCAGCTTCAGAACAATAGAGTAAAAAGGGAAACTGAGTTGCAGCCAGCGGCTGTATGTGTGAGTGAAGACAAACTCGTTATTAAAAACACTTTCACTAGACAGAGTCCCTCATATGACAGGGGACAGGGTAGGCCTCTAATGCAGGTGCATATCTCTGGCAGAGAGCCAAGGGAGGGAGGGAGGAGAGAGTGGTAGGGAGAGGGAGACGGAGGGAGGGAGAGAGCACATGGTACAGTCTACATAGGCAGGATCTTCATTTGAGCCAGTTTGCTACAGCAGGACAATAATCCTGCAGCGAATGGAATTGTGAATTATGATGTGGATTATAATTAATGGACATTTTTGTAGGAGTTTATATATTTTTCATAAGGGAAAATCAAGTCTAAAATTTCAAAGTGAAAATGACAAACTTCAGAAACCTTTTTAAACCTCATATACACTGGAAATTCTCAGGAAAGTTCTCATGCAACATGGTGATCAAATTAAGATCCTACATCGGCATATGGGACGCAATGTCTCAATGTTACTCTGATGTTGTGTAACAGTGTAGAAGACACTTCTGTCCACTCCTGACCACTGAAATCCCCAACTGGGTTAGGAACGTTCTGACGGGTCTTTCAGATGACACTTCTGTCCACTCCTGACCTCTGAAATCCCCAACTGGGTTAGGAACGTTCTGACGGGTCTTTCAGATGACACTTCTGTCCACTCCTGACCACTGAAATCCCCAACTGGGTTAGGAACGTTCTGACGGGTCTTTCAGATGACACTTCTGTCCACTCCTGACCTCTGAAATCCCCAACTGGGTTAGGAACGTTCTGACAGGTCTTTCAGATGACACTTCTGTCCACTCCTGACCACTGAAATCCCCAACTGGGTTAGGAACGTTCTGACGGGTCTTTCAGATGACACTTCTATCCACTCCTGTCCACTGAAATCCCCAACTGGGTTAGGAACGTTCTGACGGGTCTTTCAGATGACACTTCTGTCCACTCCTGACCACTGAAATCCCCAACTGGGTTAGGAACGTTCTGATGGGCCTTTCAGATGACACTTCTGCAGTAATCAGTCATCTTTGGGCAGATGTTTTCAGCTTCATTGAAAACTCGGAGAGCTTTTAAGGAGTGTATATTTTTACACAGGTTTTTATTGCGAGAGCTGCACACAAAACACTCGTAGTTCTGCACTTTATCTGTCACTGGAACCTTCAAGCATTCTTGAAACAATCATCCATTGTGCAAAAGTTATAGAACAGCACTATTGTTCCAAACTTAATGACCAATATGAGTCCACAGCTCACCTCAACCATTATGGAAAAAGACAGCTAGCCCCCCCTAAATGAAATATTTCTTAGATGCATTCTCAGTTTCATTCACAGTGATTTTCTATAACCATATCTTCCATAACCAGTAGTCTTTCCTTCTCCTAGCCTACTGAGGGAGCTGACCATGTTACTGTTTCTCATTGCATGGTGACTTATTCTTTGCTGGAAAGTTCACAGTAGCCACAGCTGTAAGCCTTGGAGTCAAATAGGGGGTTAGAATGAATTATCCCTGTCTGGGAAGATGTATCAAGTCCTCGGTGAAGGAAACACACCCAGCCACAAATATTCATTCTGAAGAAGACACATCATAGAACATGAGAGATTAATAATAACACATACATTTTATTTTTAATACACAATATAATAATAGATATTTGTGCTTTTCAGGACACTCAAATACACTTTTCCTACGGCAGAAGGCCTGGGAATGCCATCTAAGATGAGTTGTGGTGTGTGTGGTGTGTGTGGGCACTGGGAAGTGTGTCTGTCATTGTCAGCCCTTGGGGAAATCCCAGACTATGTATGGCAGGAGGCTCTAATGTCTCACTTGCAAATCCTGGTCTGAAACCAGTGGCAGAACCATGGAAGCTTCTGGAAGTCATTTGACTTTTTCACTCTTTAGAAATTGAGTTTCATATTGATTTTCCAATCTCGTTTACGGACTACCCATGAATTTGGAGAGGGTGTGCAAAGAATATACATACAGTATACCCGTAAAAAGTTTTCTTTATTTTGACTATTTTCTACATGGTAGAATAATAGTGAAGACATCAAAGCTATGAAATAACACATGGAATCATGGCAAAAACATGTTAAACAAATCCAAATGTATTTTATATTTGAGATTCTTCAAACTAGTCACCCTTCGCCGCAGTCACAAAAATCATCAAGCGCTCTGCTGCAGAGGATAAGTTCATTAGAGTTATCAGCCTCAGAAATTGCTGCCCAAACCGATGCTTCACAGAGTTCAACATCAACTGCCCAGAAGAGAATGCGTGAATCAGGCCTTCAAGGTCGAATTGCTGCAAAGAAACCACTAAAGGACACCAATAATAAGAAAGACTTGCTTTGGCGCAGAATAGGTGAACGGATTATCTCCCCATTGTGTTGTTCCCACCGTGAAGCATGGAGGAGGAGGTGTGATGGTGTGGGGGTGTTTTGCAGATGACACTGTCAGGGATTTATTTAGAATTCAAGGCACACTTAACCAGCATGCCTACCACTGCATTCTGCAGCGATACGCCATCCCATCTGGTTTGCGCTTAGTGGGACTATCATTTGTTTTTCAACAGGACAATGACCCAACACACCTCCAAGCTGTGTCAGGGCTATTTGACCAAGAAGGAGAGTGATGGTGTGCTGCATCGGATGACCTGGCCTCCACACTTGGTTTCCCGAGTGGTGCAGCGGTCGACGGCACTGCATCTCAGTGCTAGAGGCGTCACTACAGACCTTGATTCGAGTCCAAGCTGTTTCACAACCTGCTGTGATTGCACACCCCACAGGGGGGCACACAAATGGTCCAGCATCGTTAGGGTTTGGCCTGGTTAGGCTGTCACTGTAAATAAGAATTTATTCTTAACTGACTTGCCTAGTTAAATAAAGGTTAAATAAAATGTATTTTAAAAAAAGTTGGACCGCAGAGGAAAGGAAAAGCAGCCAACAAGTGCTCAACATATATGGGAACTCCTTCAAGACTGTTGGAAAAGCATTCCAGGTGAAGCTGGTTGAGAGAATTTAAAACATATATGGGAACTCCTTCAAGACTGTTGGAAAAGCATTCCAGGTGAAGCTGGTTGAGAGAATTTAAAGAGTGTGCAAAGCTGTCATCAAGGCAATGGGTGGCTACTTTGAAGAGTCTAAAATATAAAATAGATTTTTTGGCTACCACATGATTCATAGTTTTGATGTCTTCACTATTATTCTACAATGTAGAATAAGTGCATGGCGCCAAGTCTAGGACCAACAGGCTCCTCAACAGCTTCTACCCCCAAGCCATTAGACTGCTGAACAATTCATAAAAATCACCACCGGATTATTTACATTCAAACATTTTCTTTCAGAAAAATAAAACATTGTGCTTTATGACAAAGTCAGTAAACCCTCAATAATTGGCCGTTACGTGAAGTTGCCAAATGTTAAGACTGATGCAGTTTCACAGTAAGTCAAGTTCTGGGCTCAGGTCTTGCATGGAAAGAAAATGACAGCATTTGTTAAGACTGATGCAGTTTCACAGTAAGTCAAGTTCTGGGCTCAGGTCTTGCATGGAAAGAAAATGACAGCATTTGTTAAGACTGATGCAGTTTCACAGTAAGTCAAGTTCTGGGCTCAGGTCTTGCATGGAAAGAAAATGACAGCATTTGTTGAGCAGATGTTTGTGTTGTGTTCAAAGTGAACGATCTGGAAAGTCTAAGGATGGCTGCTGTGCTGTGTGTGAAGGGAAAAATGTCCAGATTCACCACATTTAAAAACAAACAAAAAAATCCTTTGAGCATTTGATCACAGTCAACTTTAATAGATTATCATATTCCTTTTGTTCGGTCCAGTAACGTATAGAAAGCTTTTTATTTCTGTCCTGAAGAAAAATTGTTTTTTTGATAGAACGAAAATACACACACACACACACACACACACACACCAATAAATGTTGCTTCATAGTTTGGAATTAAGATACTTTCCTTCATAGTCCTGCTTTATATAACAAGTTTGAATTTGTAATGTTTATGGCCACTTATTAAAACTTGATTTAATTTCAAACAACAATGACATGCTTAAATAGAGGAAGTCAGGCTGTAACACAATTTATAGTGTAGTACACATTATGTAAGTTGTAATAGCCTATATTTTGGTACAACTGTAAAATGTGAGCAGGGTCTACAATTACAGTCCAATGACGAACCTACCCCGGCCAATTGTACACCGCCCTATGGGACTCCCAATCACAGCCGCCACTTGGGAGCCCCACTCAGTGATATTTATTCAATCCGCATTATCAAAGTATCGCGGAAGATTTGCCTTAAAATGTAAAGGTAATTTCTGATTGAGCTGACATATGCAGCGTTTACTTTCAGATCTCAGGATAAGACCCAGATGCAGACAACTAGAGTCACAGATGTTTATTGACCAAAACAGGGGGCAGGCAAAACACAGGTCAAAGGCAGGCAGAGGTCCGTAATCCAGGGCAGAGTCAATAAGGCAGAGAACAGCAGGAAGGCTCTGGGTCAGGACAGGCAGAGGTTCGTAGACGGGTCAGAGTCAGGCAGGTATAGAAAGGCAGGCAGGCTAGGGGTCAGAGCAGGCAGAGGTTCGGAAACGGGTCAGAGGCAGGCAGGTATAGAAAGGCAGGCAGGCTCGGGGTCAGGGCAGGCAGAGGTTCGTAAACGGGTCAGAGGCAGGCAGGTATAGAAAGGCAGGCAGGCTAGGGGTCAGGGCAGGCAGAGGTTCGTAGACGGGTCAGAGGCAGGCAGGTATAGAAAGGCAGGCAGGCGAGGGTTCAGGACAGGCAGGTATAGAAAGGCAGGCAGGCTAGGGGTCAGGACAGGCAGAATGGTCAGAATCTGGGAAACTAGGAAACAGAGTTGAGAAAGCAGGGTGACGGGAAAACACGCTGGTAAGACCTGACAAGACAAGACAAACTGGCAACAGAGAACACAGGTATAAATACACTGGGGATAATGAGGAAGATGGTTGACACCTGGAGGGGGGTGGAGACAAGCACAAAGACAGGTGAAACAGATCAGGATGTGACAGTTTACCGTGAATGCGGTCTCCAGTAACGCGGGAACATTGCCTTTAAATTGAAATAGGACCTTCCGCTATACTTATTTTATTTTTTTGTGACCAAGTTTTTTTTTGTTTCTAATTCTTTTCTGATGAGAGATGAAGATGTTTGTGATAACTAAGTCATTTTTAGCTAATTATCTTTAAAAGTATAATTTACATATAATATACATACTTTTCTATGATGTCTGTATTGTTTATGATAGCATCTACTTTGGCTGCAGTATTAATATGCGTGACTGAGTCGTTTATCACTCATGGTGTGAAGTGACATATCAGCACCCTTACCTTCAGTTCCTGGCCCAGACAGAACCATTTCTCCATACCAGCTATTGTGAAAGCGGCTCTTATGCCAATAAAAATGGCTCTAAATGCCTAAAACAGCTGTCACTCATGGTCCCCTGCCAGATTATTGGAGGGCTTATGGTTTCCTGCATTTCATCATCGAATTTCATCCAGCAATAATCTTGTGATTTGGAACAATTTCCTGAGCACAAGTCCAATCCCTTAGTCCCACATATTCTGCTCTCTCCACTGTCACAGCTATAACTACAGTATGGTATTAGACTTAAGTGGGTTATTATTATGTTATTACACAAATTCCATCATTATTGTATTAAACAATAATAGTAACGTAACTGACCATTTGCCATTTTGTCAATATCTGAGTCATTTTGTGATGCTGAAGAACTTCATGGTGTCCGTTTGAGCCTTAATAAGTAGACCTATAGTATTTATTGGTCAGAGTGCTGTTTGGTTCTGATCATTATGATAGAAAACCCAGGTCAAAACCCAGGTCAAGTTGGCCTTAAACACCCTGGAATGCTAACCAGACCTGATCTGCGAGTTATGCCTAATTATTTAAATAAACGTGCAGCAGTTGTAGATTTTTCACAGATGGCCTTTTTTTTATGTATCCCAGATGAACCATGTCTTGGACATGTCCCAAACTGTCTGTAAAAACGGTGAGAAATGAAACCCAGGCATATCCATGGTCAATGTCATTCTCAAAGCAACTCAGCCGCTGAGAAACAGTTGAAAATGTTCAAACTCGCTTTGAAAACACTGATATTTCTGTATCTGCTGACATTGTGTCGCCGGAAAGCGATTCTAGATTCAAGACACGGATCCTGTCAGTCAACGTCTGGATCGAAACGTATTCTCCTACCAGAGAGAAACAGAAATCACAATCTTCACTACAGTTTGGAGTATTGTACTACAGTGGACATCATCCGTCAACACCTACCCTATACTGAGAATGATCCGAAATCCCTTTCAGTTGGAAAAGCAAAGGAGACGCTCAGATCCAATGTGGAAAAGTCTTTAGTTGACGTGTGTTGTTCTTGGCATGGAGGGTTGTAAATGACAACATTACCCTTCCTGCAGAAGGAAAGCTGCTCCCGAAGGGGTCAAGGTAGAAGGTTCCTTCAAGATCAGACATTACACAGTCCAGAGGTATTCCACAACAGCAGGCTGTCTACCAAACCTTCCCTTCACACTGTAATACAGAACAGTGGAGTATCATTGAAATGGAATTAGAGAAGATTGCGTTAGCTGTCTACACAATGGGCACATCAAATCCACACTGGGAGGAAATTCAATTCAAGAAATTCATCACACTGTTTAGACAGGTCTCTGGGAACTCCAGCTGGACATTTGGCTAAGCTTCACTATAAAGCCTCATGAATACATTCCTCATTTATCCTCATTTATTCTCCAACAGCTCTGACTCCCTTCCTGAAGAGTGTCTCTGTGTTCTGCTTTGATCAGGCGATGTCATATACAAACAGCTAAATCAGACTGTCGGCTAATCAAAAAAACAGAGAGAGAAAGAGAGAGAGAGAAGGCAGGGTTCTGAAGTCTGATGGAGTCTGACCACAACTGAACACAAATCCACTTTGTTCACATTGTGTATGTGATTCTGAGGGAGCTGGAAAGCCACAAATAAGTTAAATCCAAACTTGTGGAGCTATTGGATAACCAGCTGGTCCTGTGCTGTAGGAGGCTACGACTCTGCCACGGCCAAAACCAGCTGGTAGTGTACCGTAGGAGGTTACAGCTCTGCAACTGCCAAAACGGCACTCTAAAACACAAATTAGAATACACACTCATACAGAAGGCAAATAAATGCTTACATTATTTCCAATATTCATTCATTTTTACTTATAATGTCTACTATATATACATAAAAATGGTGTAATATTGTGAGAATGTTCAAGAACCTGACAATGACAAATACATTTTTTGATTGATCAGTTTTATTCACTTAAGAAACCATTATGTCCCAGATTTATATGTAATAAAATGATATATATATATATATATTTCACTCAAAGGTAAACTTTTAAGACTTAGTGGGAGAACAATGTAAAACCAATGGATCAACAGTCGGGAGATGTTGACTAATATGCATCATTCAGTTATGTTGTGAGTAAAGCAGAATAATAGGACTCACGGTAATAGCCTACTATTCAATTCAATTCCACATTTTTACTTAAAGCTCATTGCATGATTGTCGTATTCCAAACCGAGAAAATACAGCAGAATTTAGTCTTTGACAGTGCAAAAATCCAAGCCATTTTATCAATGCAAGGCACTTGTGGAATGTTCACAATAATATCCTGTTATATTCCCAATTTACAGTCTCAGGAGCTTGAGGCTTTGCTCACAAGCATATATTTTTTTATTTGATCTTACACATCCAGTTGGTCATTCCATCCTCGTTCCATTCCTTCCTCTTCTTGCTTACCTTTACTTTATCTTTCTTCCTCCACTCCTTAGCCAGTCAACAAACACCTTTAGTCAGAACACCCGCTGCTGTTTCTTGAGAGAGTATAAGCCCATGTCTTCTTTCTACTCATGAGAGCATAGTGAGTATGTAGGCCTATGTATGTAATTCTGTACCTACAAATGCAACATGATCACATCAACTCACTGCAATTTTAGACGTTTGTCCAAATGGCTACAAAATTTACCTTTGACCACTGCGTGGCCTATGTGGCGGGTCAGGGTCATAACTGAGCGTGCTCTGAGCTCTGGTCGCTGTCGTGACTGTCCTCATTACCAGGGGAACTGGAGGAGTGGTGTAATCCTCCCACCATGCCACAGTACTCTGACGGCAACAGCGTTCCCTTCTTCGCATTGACAAGTTCTTTTTCCCGGGCTGCTGCCCCCTGTTGACCTCCTTTAACACGCTTCCACTTCATCCTTCTGTTCTGGAACCACACCTTCACCTGGAGGAGAGGAGACCAATTGGTTTACAGGGAAATTAGTGGAAGTTATATGACAGTGGGGTCCAACTCAATACCTGGTGGACCACAGTGACTGCTAATTTCAGCTCTTTCCTTTGGTGTCTGATTTAGACACTCCTAGGGAGGAAGGAAAACATGCAGATGTTGTGGCTCTCAAGGACTGGAGTTTGACACTTGGATCGTTTGCAGGAAAGTGAGTTGATCATAGCCCTTCTCAATAACAAGGGCAATATTAGCCAAGGTTTTAGAAAGTATATTTAGGTTAGTAATAATAACCACATGAAGAAAACATCAACAACTTTTCATTGCACAAAGTTTAACTGTAGTCTTAAGGCCTTGTTGTGAGAGAGTGGAGATGGGGTGTAGATGGAGTGTGAGGGTCTGAGGTAACTCAATGCCACTGTGGGTGCGTTGGTTGTAGGGTTCTGGAGATTGAGTTCTTGGAAAATAGACCCGTCTGTAAAACCCTAGCGTCCCCCCACCTCTTCCCCCATCCCTCCTAAGTAAAACCCTAGCGTCCCCCCACCTCTTCCCCCATCCCTCCTCAGTAAAACCCTAGCGTCCCCCCACCTCTTCCCCCATCCCTCCTCAGTAAAACCCTAGTGTCCCCCCACCTCTTCCCCCATCCCTCCTCAGTAAAACCCTAGCGTCCCCCCACCTCTTCCCCCATCCCTCCTCAGTAAAACCCTAGTGTCCCCCCACCTCTTCCCCCATCCCTCCTCAGTAAAACCCTAGTGTCCCCCCACCTCTTCCCCCATCCCTCCTCAGTAAAACCCTAGTGTCCCCCCACCTCTTCCCCCATCCCTCCTCAGTAAAACCCTAGCGTCCCTGCACCTCTTCCCCCATCCCTCCTCAGTAAAACCCTAGTGTCCCCCCACCTCTTCCCCCATCCCTCCTCAGTAAAACCCTAGTGTCCCCCCACCTCTTCCCCCATCCCTCCTCAGTAAAACCCTAGCGTCCCCCCACCTCTTCCCCCATCCCTCCTCAGTAAAACCCTAGTGTCCCCCCACCTCTTCCCCCATCCCTCCTCAGTAAAACCCTAGTGTCCCCCCACCTCTTCCCCCATCCCTCCTCAGTAAAACCCTAGCGTCCCCCCACCTCTTCCCCCATCCCTCCTCAGTAAAACCCTAGTGTCCCCCCACCTCTTCCCCCATCCCTCCTCAGTAAAACCCTAGTGTCCCCCCACCTCTTCCCCCATCCCTCCTCAGTAAAACCCTAGCGTCCCCCCACCTCTTCCCCCATCCCTCCTCAGTAAAACCCTAGCGTCCCTGCACCTCTTCC